>NC_052537.1:35057584-35227084 GCF_016699485.2 Gallus gallus | reverse complement strand
CGAGACGTGCTCAAAATTCACATGAGAGCATACGTACCATTTGATGCTAAAGATGGCTGGGCTGTGGGTGCTATTTGCGACCCTCAAAAGGGACAAGGGAGTGGCTTCTCTGCATGAGTCCAGGAGGAAGCAGGGACACAAGGAGCATTCATTTGAAGTTCAGATTCAAATTTCCTCCATCCATCAGAATAAGTTTGCTGTTCACTCCTTGCCCTTTGCTTGAGCTTCATGGCACATTTCTAACAGCACTGACAACCACTGCTGAGCATCACAGCACCTTGCAGGTGTTATATCTCACTTCCTTTCCTGTTAGAAGATCAGCATCCATCAAAAAGAAAAATAAAAGCAATGCCTTATTTATAACCTTTGCCAAATAGCTATAAGGCCATGGTCTCCACAAGGCAATGACTGTGCTCAGGGGCTCCCAGCAGCCTTATTAGCCCCGTGCACAGGGAAGAGCTACAGGGACTGCAATACCAGCACACCCACCTGTCCAAACTGCAGACATCACGTGAAGGCTCGGGATTCCTTGGTGCCACTAGATCCAATTTATCATGGAGCATCTGTAACAAAGACCATTTAAGATAGTAACTCTAATCATGGAGGTTAAAATTAAGAGAGGGCATAATGAGCTCTTCAGTAAAGCAAGTTGTCACTAATCATAGAATCATAGAATGGCCTGGGTAGCAAAGGACCACAATGATCATCTGGTTTCAACCCCCTGCTATGCGCAGGGTCGCCAACCTCTAAACCAGGCTGCCCAGAGCCACATCCAGCCTGGCCTTGAATGCCTGCAGGGATGGGGCATCCACAGCCTCCTTGGGCAACCTGTTCAGTGCGTCACCACCCTCTGGGTGAAAAGGGAAATACCTTTATTTTTTAATAGTCCACTGCCTGAGTCAAGAGTTTACAATACTCCACCCGAATGCTTCATCCTTCCACACCTCATTATTGTCAGCCTTTCACACATACAGAAATAAAAAAGAAAAAAACACCTCTTCTATTCTACTATTATTGGGACATCATTAAAGCATACAGCTCATTAGACTACAGAGTTTCATGTCTGTAACAAAGCTATTAGACAGAAATTGCTGTTGCCACAAGTGATCCGTGCCAGTATCCTCCAAAGAGCAGTAGGAGGGTTCATTTCTCCTTAAGGAGAAGGGAAGTTGTCTCCTCTGTGGGATCTCTCCTTAACTCTGTGCGAGGAACAGCAACACAGTAGGGGCTGAGACTTGCAATTTCCCCATCACTGACTCACTGATACACAACTGCTTTTAAGAAACACAGAAGATCCACTGGATTTCAAAAGCCAGGGCAAGAAAACGCAATTTTCTGAAAGAATGTATTTTAGACGAACAGCATTTTACATAGTAGAGCCTCAGAGAGCTGAGGGTGCTAAACATTTTCCATGCTTGTGTGTCATTTTTTCCAACTTCAATGAATTGCATTTTAATAGCAGAACAGACACCCACGTTGTTTTGACCTCTGCCATTACAAAGAATAGCAACTGTTCAGCTGACGTTGGTGCTGCGTTTCTGGGCTGGAAATGCTGAAGTCGGAGTGCAGGTGGGAGCCGTGGATTGCTGGAGTTGTTCACAAGGACAGAAATGAGACCCTAAGTCCATTTAATTGCTGTATTCGTTCCCATATTGTATTCATCGAATCTGCTTTAGGTCTAATTGAACAGATTTCACACAAGTGTGACCAAAAGGAAGTAGATAATAGATGTGAGAGGCTCATAATGAATGCAGAGAGAAAAGGAAGCGATGGCCAAGGACTATTTGTGACCAGAAAATGCTTTCTAACTAAATTCCGGGTAATCTAATTACAAGAGCACATTTTCTCAGCTAAAAATAGGTTGCAGATTTGTCATTTCTTGCATTATTTCCCTATGCACGAGGACCTCTGTAGGATGCAGCTGAAACACTCACATTTTCAAAGGTTTCCACAGTAACAATGGTTGACAATCTTCTACTGCACAGCAATGGCCACCTTGCAGGCTCTCTTCCTGGCTGTCCCAGCAGCTGGTCGGGCACCTTGGAGCAGTGGGCAGCAAAGCCCTTCATCCCACAGTGCTATCTGGAGTGTTCTGCTGTAGGAAAACAACCAAAGATTGGAAGGGTCCCATCTGAGTTACTTGCATCTTTATTTATTATCTGCTTCCTAGCTCCTTGGAAAAGGCAATCTGTGCCACATCCAGCAGCTCCCCCAGAGTACCCGCAATGGAGTGGGAGCTCTCTGCAGCCAAGAGCACCAGCTGCCAGCTGCAGCTGTGTGGGCTCACTCAGCAGGGCTGACCTCCTCTGCTGCCCATTGCTTCTTCACAACGGTAACTACATTTATTTCTGGGAATCTTATTTTTAAACCACAACTCACTGAATGCCAACCAACAATTCTGGGGAGCTTCTCAGGCAAGGCATAGATGAACAAGGAGAAACCCAACTCTGTATCTCCTGAAAAGGACTGCGTCTTCCATAAACATTCTAGAAACTATACTGCATACCCTATTGACATATGGATACCCTAGAATGAAGAAGATCTATTTTTCAAGGGTTCTCAGTACCCAGCACTCTCATTCTACCACTGCCACAGGCAGAGTCCCCATAGGGCAGTGACCCAGCATGGTTTTTGAGCTCACTGCAGCCACATATGTCTGCACACACATAGGTGTGACTCATTTTTGGCAGTAATGATTAAAAAAAGCCCTGCCACGTTAGTCAATTAGCTTCTGGTGCTGAAAGCTCATTCCCGGAAGGATGGCGTTCATGGTGAACTCCTCCTGGCTTTCAGCAGTGTGTTTAGCAGCAGCCAGTTCACTGATGGAGGCATCAGCCTGACATGTGCAAGTGAAATCTCTGCAGACAGCAGCCCCCAGCACTCATTGAGACTGCCTTGGAAGCTGAGCCGGGAGAAGATAGGTTGCATTGCAGGCCGTGGGAGAGCTGCTGCCCGCAGATGGAAATGAGAACACAGAGTGCCCGGAGGCTCTCAGAGCAGCTGGAGCATGGAGCAGGCGCTCTCCACAAGCTGCATTCATTGGCCATGCATTCCCAAACACACTGAGCTCCTCTTCCTTTTGCACTAAGAAGGCTGAGGACTTTATAAACAAGCAGGGCTCTGTCCAAGGAATCCCAACTATTAACACCACTTCATCCTCAGAGGAACGACTCCAAAAGGGCTTGAGTTTGTGCTGCCCAGCAGGCAGCAGTTGCCCAGAGCTGCAGTTGACAATGGGATGAAGGAAGAGGCTGGTGTACCTTATGTGCCCAAGGATGCAATGAACCCGGAGGACATGCCCAGAGACCCCCTGGGACTTGGAGGTGGTCCCACCTTGGGTTTCCCACCCCATGGCCAACTCAGCTGCCAGGGTTTAAATGGGAACTGTAAATCCTGATCATTTATTTTAGAGACTTTTCAGCTGCCATTCTTCCTTGCCTTGCCTGATCTCCTGCTTCATAAAGTGGAATAAAATCAACTCTCCAAGGGTTTTCTTGGAGCTCCTGTTTCAGGAGCAGAGCTACTGCTGGGAATAATTCTGTCACTGTTTTGGGGGCTTTTGTTGGTCGATGTGACACAGTGCTGCCTCAGGATTTGAGGCAGGGGATTTTCTTCCCTTCTCAAGAGGGGGTGACGTGTCTGTTCTGAAAGCAGTGCTCATAAATATCAGGGTAGGCGTTTTTGAAGAGAAAGTTCTGCATTTTCTCCCAGCACAGTCACTCTGATTTTGCCCTGAAATCTCCTGGAAATCTCTCAGGGCAAACCTGAGAGAGCAGAGCAAAGGGGTGCTGCAGGGGGGTCCCTCTGACCCACCAGCAGGAATGGATCCACAGTGTTTTCCAATAGGAAAGACAGTGGCAATATTCCTGCTTCATTCTGCTTCCTATTCAATGCTTTTTGGAAAGTCCCCATCCCATGAGGACTTGAGCACATGCTTATCTCTGCAAATATCCTCAGAGACTGCAGTGGTACACAGAGTTGCTTATTTATTGCAGCAGGGAAGACACGCACAGGGTTAGGAGGCAAATAATCTACATATATATAATCTTTCTGAAATGAGTTTGTTTCACTGAGATTTACACTGCTGTCCTTAGATTCGAATAGCATTACATTATGCAATAGCCCAATAAAGACATTTATGTATCCCAAAGCCTGCTCTGCTTCTCCCTTTCCAACTGTAAACTTGGAGAAAAAGAGCATAATAAGACAAATCTGAACAAACCACAATGAAACCAAACCTCACACACAATCCCTAGGGTATTTCAAGCTGATAACAAGGTCAGGGTCCCTGCTCACGGGGCAGCCCCCACTCACCTCATCTGCAGGAGGAGAATGAAGGTGCTCTGGGACTGCCCCTCACCCAGCCTCTGTGCCATCCATGGCACCAAACCACAGCCTGCAGCAGACCGACAAAGAAAATTGTGGGGTTTATCACAGCGAACAATCTGATTCATGGGAAAATGCAATTACTCATTGTTTTGAAGAAGGAGATTTTGCTGCCCACCACTTGCACTGCTGCCTAACGCTGCTGGAACAGTGCTGGCTCCTTACCTGCAGCAATCCTTTTCCTCGGCTCCGTGTTAAGCTTTCATAGCTTCACTGGTTATGTATGAATCCCAATGGCATTCATTTTCCTTCCTGAAAAATACAAGCAGACATCACCAGCCAATCTGGCAACACCTGAGACTGAAGACCACCATCTCATATCCTCACCCAGCTTTGCTCCATGACCTGTCTGCCTTCCCACTCACTCTCTCCCTGCCTGCTGAAATGCTTTCCTATCATGAGAAGCCTTCCATCTCATTTGTAAGCAAAAGCTGATAATCTTTTTACTGTGGTAAAGCCACTTGAGGCAGAGTGCTGATGCACATGCATTGCTGTGCTGCCTGGTGCAGGCTGTGTGCACAGCAACCCAGGGAAATGGGCAGTGCTGCTCCTGGCCAAGGCTGCCTTGGCTTCTCCTTCCACACCTCCTGTGTTAGAGGTTGAAGCTGAGGAAGTGTCTTTTTTCTAAAATGTTTTGATTATCACTTCTCCCCATCTCAGGGAAGCACTACAAAGGCCTCATTATGTTATCACTTTCTAACATATTATGATACTTGATATGATATTATTTGATATTGAAATAAACTGCAGAAAATCAGTAATTTGTATTTTTTTTTAATTTGAGTTTTTTTGCTTTTTTTTTTTTTTTTTTAGGGTCAATCTGTTGTAACACTTAGAACTTAAAAAATCAGTTATAAACACCGGAGGGAAATGATTGTTTACAAGGGTGGACAGTGACAGGACAAGGGGGAATGGTTTTAAACTGAGACAGGGGAGGTTTAGATTGGATGTTAGGAGACAGTTCTTCACCCAGGGGGTGGTGACGCACTGAACAGGTTGCCCAAGGAGGCTGTGGATGCCCCATCCATGCAGGCATTCAAGGCCAGGCTGGATGTGGCTCTGGGCAGCCTGGTCTGGTGGGTGGTGACCCTGCACATAGCAGGGGGTTGGAACTGGATGAGCACTGTGGTCCTTTGCAACCCAGGCCATTCTAGGATTCTATGATCCCTGGGAGATACCTAAAGAGACATTGGTTCCTTCTCTGCCTACAGAGAGAGAAATTGAGATGGTAGGGATGAAACAATAAACTGATCCAGCAGCAAAACTGATGCCATGCTGCATTTTCTAATCCTTCATCACCCTCTGGCTGAGATTGAGCTTGCTAATGTCATCTGAAGCCCTACATTAAAGGCAGGTAAGAGCCACTACTGCCACCAGAGTGATTACTGACTTCCCGTTCCCATTTGAATACACTCACTGCACACTTAAATATGCATCTAACATGCTGCCCAGCCTTCAGCAACCATTTGCCAGCTCCAGCCCACATCATGCTTTGCCTACAACCAGCTCCATACTTCTGGCAATGATGGTTTATTACAGACGCCCAGAATTACTTAAGCACAGCACTGTGCAAATGCACATGCTTTGACGCTGTACACAAAGGGCACATTACACCTCCTAAGATTAAAATGTCTGGCTCCGCTGCATGCAACGCACCATATAAACCCCAGTGCACATTACGACCATTTATATAGCTGTTTCTACAGGGTAATCCCCAGAAGGTAAGACAGATTATCTGATTTCCACGTGCAGAACCCACACCAAATTCCTCTGATTAATCAGAAGCCATTAATGGTAATAGCAATGAGTTTGCCACTAAGCATACTATAAAATATGTAAAGCCTGGATGACTCTCAATAGATCTTGGCAAGTGCCTCATTTAACCTTCACAGCTCATGAAAAACTGTTCCAACTTCTTCGCTTTAAACATGAAAACTATCGATTGTTTACAGCACTGTATGACCTTTTCTGACAAGTGGGAAAAATTATGAGATATTAGGTTGTAATTCAATCAAGCAATGTGTTCTAAATTACGCTGGGTTTCGAAACGCCGATGTTGCTTCTGCACATTTATTTCAGCTTTGAGTCCCCTCTAAGTCTTTGGAGGAGATAAGCATGAATCCTGTTCCAAACTGCAGTGCTCCTTGGAGGGCTCTGAGTGCAGATAAACCTGCAACGTCCCCAAGGCACCAGATCTGAAAAGCTGCTCTAAGGAATGATAAGAAATGTTGGAAACATCAGCTAAATGATGTTTAGTGGTTCTGCACAACACAGATGATGCATCACATGGACCAAAATCCTATTTCACACAGTGTGCATGGAGTCATGCCCCTCACAAACCAGTGGGTACGTAAGGCACTGTTTAACCTACCAGCATTCAGTAGCAGTGTGCTGAGCCCTGCCCTGCTACCCCAGCCCTTAGCTTCAACCAAATCTTCTCACTGCTGATCACACAGCCCACAGGACTTAAAGAATTAAAAACACACTGTGACAGCAATTCTTCATCTCCTATGGGATCTCATTTATATCTCTCCTGATGATACTTTCACTGTTTATTTTACTTCAAAGTCTTTTACTCTTTCATCCCCAGAACTACGCCTCCAATGATGAGGAGTTATTGTCTCTTATTATAGACATGTGATTATAAGCCAGAAGTGAGGACTGTCTATGGGAGTCTATGGGAGCAGAGTGTTAAGGAAACATCCCTTCCAACTCAATCAATTCTATAAATCTATGAAATCTATAGAAGCTATTAGAACAATATTTTGTTGCAGATGCTTTCAGCATCAAATACTTCTGAAGACAACAGACGTGAAAGAGAGACATTGCTGATGGTCATCTATGAGCGTTTCAAGAGACAGACCAGTTTCCCTACATCAATAGAAAGAGTTGCCTGGAAGCTGATGGCAGTTGGAAGAGAGAAAATCCAACTCTGAAGGTCCTACACTCTCTGCTTTGCTCTCCGATGGGCAGTGCACGTTGCAGAGCTGCAGCTCACCATGCCCTCCCAGCACACATCCCACCAGCTGCCCATATATCAATTCATATTTCACACATTGTGCAGAGTGCTCGGAGCACTTCAAGTGTTCTGCCTTGTTGTAAATACTAGGATTAGAATGTTTAAAAAAGGAGAAATATTGTATGATGCACACCTTGGTGAGGGAAATTCACCCTGCCTTGAAGGAACACAGGGAAGAGGTGGGTTTTATTCTGCTTTTTGCTCTCCATCTGGGATTTCTTCCAACTAAAATCTATGAAATCAAACCCCCGTTCCATAAGTGACTTTAATGTTCAGACTGCAGTAGAAGTTATTAGAGAAATTCTTATACTGGAACGTAAATAATTGTAAAAGTTGGGATTTGAAGCCTATGGGAGCAGCAGCCTTTCATGAGAAAGGATGAGCAGAATGCATTTTCCACCCTGTTTTGACTTGGAATGCTTCCACCCACACAGAAGGCTCTCACTGTGAAAGCTCTGCCACGTGTACCTGCTAATAGGGCTGTAAATGTTTTTCTGTAAGGGACATTAAAGCACTGGGCCTGCTGTATGAAGCTGAATACAGAAGGCTTTTTACAGCTGGTAGTTTAACAGTAATTGGTCCTTGTCACTCTAACCTGTTTCAGGCATTGAGACTCCTGAACATCCTGCTGTATAATTTAGGGCTGATTTATAGGTAGAATGACAAAACATTACCAGTCTCAATGGAAACATACCTCCCCTTGAACAAGAAAGTTCAAGTTTGCTGGAAAGAGGTCATCTGAGTTTGTTTTACTGTGCTCCTTGGCCCCACAGTCAGCCTGCTCTTTCAGGAGGGCAGGTCTTTGAGGAATTTCACCTTATAAAATATTAAAGAGACCTCAAGCCACTGTGAGGAGCACAGACTTAATGTGAAGGACCAGCTTCACCTCCACACTGCCCAAACCCATGGCAGCAGGTCCTCTGAGGAACAAGCATGAGCACAGTTTTTGAAAAGGAGCTGCATAAGCCAATTTTACCTTAAAATAAAGAAAACATCCTCAGGGCACAACTGTCAAGGTAAGTTAGAGGCATTTCTACAAATGACCATTTCAGAAGTCACTGAGGTGCGATAAAATACTTTAGCATCATAGAAACATTAAGGTTGGAAAAGGCCTCTAAGATCATCTAGTCCAACTGTTCACTTACCACCAATATTGCCCACTAAACCACATTCCTCAGTGCCACATAGAATCACAGAATGGCCTGGGTTGAAAAGGACCACAATGCTCATCCAGTTCCAACCCCCTGCTATGTGCAGGGTCGCCAACCAGCAGCCCAGGCTGCCCAGAGCCACATCCAGCCTGGCCTTGAATGCCTGCAGGGATGGGGCATCCACAGCCTCCTTGGGCAACCTGTTCCAGTGTATGTTTATGAATGTCTTAACTTCAGCAGACAAGGAAAGCATCTAAAGTATGAAAGTACGGGCATAATCATTTTCTTTTTTTGTCTTGTTTTGTTTTCCCCCGCTGAAAAATTAAGCAAAAGACCCAGAAATGTACAAACACAAAGAGGTTTGGACTGAATATGTACCTAAAGCAGTCTGATCAATTTCATGTGATTTAACCATTTTCTTACAAAGTCAAAGTAATCATTTGGAAAGCCAACAGCTTAGCATTGATCTGTGACAAGAGGACACCATTGTAACACCAGCCAAGGTTACAGTCAACGAGTGGGGAAAGAAGTGACCCGAGACTGGCAATAAGGCACAAGGTGAATGGCTATTCAACGACTGAACAATTTCCCCTTACTTTCTCAATCAGATCTTAACACAGAGGTACATAAACTATTCCAGCACAAGGCAACAGAGCTTGCTGCATTTCAGACCAGTGAGTTCAGCTTCTGTGAAAGCAAAAATAGTACAATTCATCAAGTTCAAAAATTCTGTTTAATATATATGGAAGCAGCAGGTAAGGGTTCATTAACAGCTGTTTGGCGTAATTACTCCATATGTATCAATGTCTGTTTTTTAAATGTATACACAACTTTAACATCTGTGGGAGGCAAAAGGAAGACCGAGAATGCTGAGCTGGAGCCATCACTAAGCTAATAAAAAAAAATGGATAATTTGTAGAGACACGTTATCAGATCTGCTTCATATTTTGATATTCAGCATCTCTTTTGGTTTTTCTACTTTCTGTTTTCTGGTAGGGAGCAGTGGGTTGGGACATACTCAGCTCTCATTGTTTTAAAAGAAAGAAATCCACCCCCTGAGACATCGATCCATTGTCATGTTAAGGAGCGCCATATTTACCACCAGGAACGCACAGCCAAGCAATCAATTTCCCAATTGCAGAAGGTGCAGTGTATTTCTGCCATCGGATGCAGGTAGTTTAAGGAGCTAATCGCAGCTCAATTAAAAGTTACTGCTCTCAACTGGGAGTGATTACATGGAAACATCTGATTTCTTTAAAAATAAAGCAAAGCCATATCTTTTGAATGATCACTAAAATGTAGCAGTGGTTGTGTACTCCCATAAGCAGCGTAAGGGACCGTTGTCAAGAACTGCACCTTCCACCACTTGTATTCCGGCACATTTCTGCTCCAGGTCATTTGAACAACTTCCAAAAGTGAAATGCAGCTGCTGAGAGCCCACTGGAGGTTGCAAGGCCAGAAGGAGCAGCACCTACTGGGCTGAACTGGCTGACATCTGGCCGATAGCTCAGAGTACAGGAGCTCCACAATGAAGTGGTGATGAGTTGAGAATACACAAAACAATCCAATGCCTGAGCAGCCTTCAGTTTTAAGCTCCTCACCAATTCCAAAACTACACGAAGCATTACCAAAAAAACCAAATGAGCCTAAGCCAGCCACGTTAAACAGTTACTGGTATCTCCTGACAGGTCACAAATTTAGGAGTGCCCCACACAGCACCTACAGCTGCAACCCAACTACCCAAAGACATCGCGCTCTATGGGACAGGCCTGGGGCTGCTGTGACCACTGCCTCCAGAAGCTCACGTCCCACACGAGCCCCAAATGCCAGCAGAAAGCATTGCCCCGGCTCAGCACCATCTGTGCACACCTACCGGGATGCTAGGTTTGTTTCTAGGATGAGAGAGTGAAATGTGAATTTCTTCTTTTCAGATAGAGCCAGAAACCAGAGATGGGTCTTCACCATCACATTCAGCTCTTCTGCTCCTTGGGGCCAGAAAAGGAAGGGAGAAAAAAGCACCATTAGACCACATCTAAAAAGCAGATATTTCTCTCAGTGTGCCATCCTGCCTTTCTTCCCTATGAGGATATTATCCTGGAGGCAGAGCAAACGTCACAAATGCAGCAACAAGGAAATCAGAGATTTCTTTCCCCAGATAATTTTAAGTGTTATTTCCAGGAGATTTCTCTGGCATTCTAGTGTCAGAAAACACATCTTTCCTCCCCCTTCCTATCAGACAGACCACAGGAAAGCAGCAAAAAAATAAGGCATATATCCTTTAGAAAAACAGCTCCAATTCATTTCCCTCCTTCCCAAGACTGCTGGTAAGTTATAGCACACATTCACCTTCTCACCTCTGGAAAAATATCCTTCATTTCCTGGTCTGAAGTCGTCCAGCTTCAACCTCTGTCACCCTCAGACAAAGAAATCAATATAAATAGAAATGTTTCAGCTTTCTGGGACAACGGCAGTGGGGTCTTTGACACTGCAGGAGGTCACCGTGTGCTGTCTGCAGTGCCCAGCAATGCATGGCAGGGAGCAGCTGCACCAAGGAGAAACCACCTCCTGCTGGGAAGGAAACCCCCATATTATACAGATATAAAGCCCTTCTTTTTCATTTATTTTTTTTATTTCTGGACTAAGGGTAAGTTTAGGTTGGATATCAGGAAAAACTTCTTCACAGAAAGGGTTGTTACGCACTGAAATAGACTTCCCAAGGAGGTGGTTGAGTCACCATCCCTGGATGTGTTTAAAAACCATCCATTTGAATGTGGTGCTCAGGGACATGATTTAGAGGAGGACTGTTAGAGTTAGGGCGGTATGGTTAGGTTGTTGTTGGACTTGATGATCTTTAAGGTCTTTTCCAACCTGAGCAATTCTATGATTCTATAAAACAGAAAATCAAAAAAGAGAACACGTAAGACAAAAGCTGCTTCTCAAAAGCAATACAAGAATGAAGGTAACTTCTGAGATCAGTGCCGCCCCACAGACTGAGTATTACTCTTCGGGGTGGCAGTTGTGAATATAAGTCCTGTGCCATCAGCTCTGAGAGCGAGGAACACATGAGTCGACATAAAACAAAAGTTTTGAATCTATTCTTTTAATTTTCTTTTGCAACACTTTCTGTTTCTGAAGCAATCTGTGCTTCCTGCACAGGGTTCTGCTGCAAGAGCACCTGGACAGATGCTGATGGTGTGAGAACTTGGCCTGAACTGTGATGGGAGTTGGCCATTCACAGCAGGAGTCAACACCCAAACGAACCTGACTGCCTCTTCACATCGGTCCCACCCAGGTTCTGCCATCTCCAGTTCTTGTCCTGTAACTGTGAATGTAAATAAACAAAGAGCAGAAATCAGGGCGGGGTAAAGAAAATAGAGGATCATTCCTATTTCCACTGAAGGCAGAAGGAATTTTAGTGTCAGTTGGCAGCAAATGCAAAGTATTTCTGAGGGGGAAGAAAAGAGAGTAGGAAAAGATCTGAGAAAAAAAAGAGATGCTGTCAATAAGGAAATGGAAAAGAGAGCAACAAGTTCTTATTCAGCAGCACCTCGCATGCAGCTTCACCTTTAGAAAGCAGAAGAGGTCCAGAAAGTTTCCCATTTCAACAGCAGCATCCATCAGCAGGACCCGATTCTGCCGTGTGGTGCACAGAGTGGGGGTCCCACATCCCACACATCTCTCAGTGGCTTTGGAGGAGAGATAGAACCTCATCTGCTCCTCACGCTGCCAGCAAACACCAGAACCGCATCTGTCTGTGCTCTGGATGCTCAGCTCTATACAGCTGTCCCACACTCATCCCACACCGAGCACTGAAGAAACTCCCAGAAACATGAGCAGCAAGAAGAGACCGTGCTCCAAGTTTTGTCCTATGGTAACCAAAGGAACGCTGACTTGTAGCATCACCGAATATTTCTTCTTTAAAGATATTAACTTCAATGCCTTCCACTCCAGTGAACGGGGATCTAACACTCCATTTGCCATAATCTGCACCTACATACTGAGTCTTTCACTTAAATATATCTATCATATTTACATCGTCGCTGCAAACAGACAAGCCTTCCAGAAATGGCAAAAAGTGAAATGTGTTTTCCTGTACTTAAATGGGCATTTCTGCTCGCAGCGACATCTTATTTGTATGTGGAGTGAAGCACAAAAGTAATGGCCATATCTGAATTTCTGGCAGGAAAGAAGTTTGATGGATACCTTTAAAAAAAAACAGCTTTGAGATTTTCAAAACACTGCAGAATGCGAGGACAAATGTCTAAAACTAGAGTGCATTTCATGGCAAATTTAGAGCTAGTTTGAAAGAATAGTCAGAGAATGTGTCCCTGTTCATTGCAAGGAGTCTGACTGGGGGACCTTTAAGGGCCCTTCCAACTCAAACTGCCCTATGGTTCTGTGCAAATAAATATTGCAAGCTGTGGATGTATTTCCTAAGGCCTGAGAATGGAATAAGTTCTTATACATTATAAAATTTACTTATTAAAGCTTGAATGAGGTTTAATAATAGATCTTTTAAAATAAAACGGCAAAAATAATTTCGACAGTTCTGTGCTTTGGTTCTCACATGGGAAATGGGACAGTATCCAAATGGCATTTCCTTCTTGGTTTGCAAAAGTAGTGTGTGATGCACTGCACGAGTTCCTCTGAAGGCTGCTGCCCTGGGATGGAGATACTCGAAGGCAGCCAAGCCCTGGGCAACCTGCACTGCCCTCCTGTTCCATGGAAAGGCTGACCTGCATGAGCACGGTGATGGGCTGTAACCAGAACTACCAACTTTAGCCCTCTCTCTGACTGTTTAGCTCCCTTAATGAGATCCTCGGGTCATCAGGCAAACTGTAGCATTGTTGCAAGACCCCATTGACTCTTACATTAGCAGTCACACTTATTGCCACAGTGCTCCTGACACGACGTGCTGCTAAGGGACCAAAGACATCAACCACTGCACTGACAGAGCAGAATGAACCCTGAAGTGGCAAATGCACAGCCTCAGTGTCACAGAAGCTTTGTCATCAGGAAGCTTCTCTGTTCAGTTCAGGGCTCTCCCGGCACTTTCAATAAGGAATCACAACGTGGATTTTATAACTGAAGTGAATCCTGTGTTATGAAAAACAAAGTATATTTTTCTGAGTAACTGTAACCAGCGACATCTTAGGCAACAGTAAATAAAAGCTTTACAAATTATATATATACGTATGCGCATATCCTTTCATAATCATAATGCAAACCCACTGTTTAGGATCAGTTCTTCATTTAGAGACTATTCCAAAACCTTCTGAAGCCAACAGGGTCATTACCCGAACTTCAGGAGGCTCTTTGTGAGAAAGAAAAATGCAAATCAAAGCAATGGTCAGAACCAAAATGTATTTAACTGAAATGCGGGAGGTGCACTCAGAGCCTGGACTCCCTGCACAGCGTTTATTTTAAATTTTAATGCTCTGTCATCGTGTTTAATGAACGGGAATTGCACTTAGCTTTGCTACAGGGCAGGTTCTCCAACAGAACTGCTTGGGAAAGTGAAAATCATTCCGCTCACATTACTTTAATATTTCACTCGCATTCCTAACCAGGTCCTTCACATGGAAAACAGCCTCAACTCCACACCAACTGCATGCAGAGAGTCTGCCCCAGAGTGTCAGCGGAGACAGAATTGTTCTGAATATAGAGTGTTGATATTCGTCCACACCCTTTGTATTGAATATAACACCCCAACCTGATACCATTCAGAGCTGCACCTGAAGAAGCCACAAATGGAGCTCCTCAAATGGTGCTCTGAGGGAGCACGTGAGCTCACGATGGGAATCAGAGCAGTACCCCACGTCACACCTGAAGGAACGACCTCCTGGGGCTGTGGTTTGGCCATTGCTGCAAGGCAGAATGGGGCAGGAAAGAGTGAGACCCTCAGTGATGTCTCTGGCCCAGAGAAGCCAAGGGACAGACTACACTGTGCAGATGGCCTAACAGAGCATCCCTTAATGAGCAGCGACAGTTCTGCTGTATGAGGCGCCCTGCTCAGCACCTCTACAGGCAGCAGCTCTGCCAGAGGCCACAACAATAACACTGTATTGAGAAGAGAGAAGTGAACGCTAATTATTAATTAGTAGAGCTTCAGGCAATCGTGTAACTATCAATGCACAGCTCAGACAGATACTTGACAAAATCAGACAGAGAGCAAAACAGAATGACAGGATGCGGGGCCAAACCTGACAAAAGTGTCGGTTCAGCCTCCAGGGAAATTACACCTTTCACGTCCATTTACATTTGATGTAACAGGGAAGTACAATAAAGAAGAGTGATTCAGTCCCACCAAAGGAACTCAACGTGACACACACTCTGCTTCTAGGCATTCGCTCCACAATTATTTTGAATCGTTGGCATCTGCATGGCATGGATGAAGTATATGAGCACTGGAAAATTAATCTGCTGAAAAGCATGAACACATTTGCTTTCTTTCAATTCAATCCTGCACTTGAAGTCTTGGAGAGAGCACTCCAAGTCCCAGGTATTTCCACTTCAGAACAGGCTGTGGTTGGCCCAAGTCTATCACTAGGTCTTTCCTATGCAAATCTTGGAGGGAATTTGGCTTGTTCATTCTGGAGAATTCTTTGTCACACATCTCAACAATCACAGAATCATAGAAAGGCCCGGGTTGGAAGGGACATCAATGATCACGAAGCTCCAACCCCCCACCACAGACAGGGCCGCCAACCTCCGTATCTCATACTAGACCAGGCTGCCCAGGCCTCCATCCAACCTGGCCTTGAACACCTCCAGGGATGGACGGGGCATCCACAGCCTCTCTGGGCAGCCTGAAGAACACAGCTCTCCTCCATGCCCTTTACACATTGCTTACAGCACAGAAATGGTTTGTTGTGAGGTTGCATGTGGCAAATTCTTAGGGGATCTCATATGTTGAACACCAGGAAAATCATCCACTTTTTTACACTGCAGAATATATTTCACCATCATATGTATTTGAAATGTATTCACAATTAAAAAAAAAATTACAGAAGTGATAAATGTATGTGGAGTTAAATTTCTAAGTCTTGCTCTCAACACTAATAGGATTTAGAATCATAGAATGGCCTGGGTTGAAAAGGACCACAATGATCATCGAGTTTCAACCCCCCTGCTACGTACAGGGCTTTGCATAGACATACAGGGATAAAGTTTGAAGGCAGAGTCCGCACTCATATGGATGCATCCTGCACTATTAACACAAGCAGGCGTTAGAACTTGCTCAGCCAAAATGGACCAGCACCTGATGGCAGCACACAAGTCAACCTTATTGTGTATCTATTTGTCCCTAAACCCCAAGGAAAAAAAGAAGGGTGAAATTGAAGTCTTCCCCCATATCAGCAAATCTGTATTCTGTGCAAACACTCTTTGTAACTGATGTCTGAACTGAACATCTTTGAAACACAGTGTTTAAGATTGAGCACAGAGCTGGAAAACAAATGTCACATTTCTTGATGTTGGAGGGTTTTTTTTTTCCTAAGTAGAACTCTTTTCCAGAGGTCAATTCAAAATAACTTCATGTTTCTATATTGGCACTCAACAGCATAAATAAATAGATAACCAATTATGAATTTTCCTTCCTCTTTTTCATCCCAACTATATGGTAGCTCTTCTCTTGCTGCTATACCAGACTGTCCTTCCTTGGTTTGGGCAGAAAGAGACATTTTAATATGGTTCACTCTCCAGTCTACCCAAGTAGTTCTCCATCTTCACTGAACTGAAAGCAACAAGACACGTCTGTGTTCCAGATGTGTCTGATACACTGCTTGTCTTTAAAGAAATTGCTGAAAGAGGCATCGTGCTTTGGGTGTGACACCCAATGCAGCGGCAGAGGACAGACTGCCACCCGAGCAGCAGAGCAGAGCTTGGAGCCCAACCTGTGCAATCAGCATCCCACCAGTCTATGCAACAGGATGCTCTGGAAACTCCTTCCCAGGCTGGATGTGGCTCTGGGCAGCCTGGTCTGATGTTTGGCAACCCTGCACATAGCAGGGGGGTTGAAACTACATGATCATTGTGGTTCTTTTCAACCCAGGCTATTCTATGATTCTATGATATTGCAATAGCCATTTATTTCAGTCTTCAATTCGTATGATCCTCAACTTTGACTTCTTCCCTGAAAACCTCAATAAAACTTTATTTTAAGGTGCAAAAGCCCGTTTTTAACTTGGCAGTTCTGCTCAGTTTTGGCTGTGGTTTTTATCAGTTCAAATACTGTTGATAAAAGAATCAAAGGAAAAAGGCGGAGAGACACTAACCAGCCTGGAAGGGAGAAGTGAAGAGCACAAGAAAGAAGCGTGGTCCAAGCAGAGGGAAGATACAAGCCTGAATTATTCAGGAAGCTGCAACACAAGCATCAATTATTAATCGATGGATGGGCTATTTATTTGTGAGTGCATCATTTCGCTTGAAGAATCAACAGTTCAATTTATGAAGTCAAATCTCATGGTTATCAGACCGAGATTATCACCACGGGATACATTATCTACTTTTTTTTGTAAATTATTCTGTAATCACCACGCTAGAAGATCAAATCCCTTCTATGTAAAACCAGCCTGTAACTCGCTTCCCACCCTGTGTTGCTCTTGGACTCAATTTTAGTGCCGCTTACACATTTGTTTTCTCAAGTTGGAAAATTACAACTCTTCAATGACACGTCAAATACACTCAGGAAGAGTTCCAAGGCACGCACGCTGGTAAGGTTAACTGGTGCAGGACCATGGGAGCCAGCAGAAGTGCATCCCACACACCAGCAGTCACATGGATTTTAGAATCACAGAGGTGAGAAAAGACCTCTAAGTTCATCACATTCACCTGTCAACCCACCCCCACCATGTCCAGAAACCACATCTCTCAGTGTCACATCTTCCCATCACACCAGGCTGGCCCACCTGCGCAAAACTTCTCTGTATGGGAGGTGAGGGCTGAGCAGGTTTCCATGCTGTCCTCACTACCTTGTGCCTTCTGCAGCTCCTCCACCAGCATCAGTTGGCCAAAGACAGCATCTCAAAGGAAGACCAGTGCTATGGACTAACCCTGCAGCTGCATGGACAAAGCAAGTATTGAACGGCAAATATTAGGCATTGATTTTCATTTCATTGCACCAAGCAAACTTCCTGTAATTTCTAAAGAGAAGGCAAAATGCTACAAAATTTCACAGTGAAGTCTGAAATGCACTGGACTTGAATTAAGGTTTCTAGAAGAAATAACATCCAATTAAGCAACCTAAGTGTAAGCTGTTAACTAACAGTGGAGGCGTTCACATCTGGGCACAACATGAGGCACAGTCCTTTGTCGTACTGATGAAGAGGACAAAAGAAAAAGCAGCTTCTGCTGTAGTGTTGGACAGTAAACACTGCCACGTACCAATTATGTTGTTAGGCATGACAGTGACAATCAAGCTGTTAGAGTTGAAGAGCCTGCTATCTCTAATGAAGGAAGCAAATCATTTTTAAGTATATGAAAGAAAAGAATATTTTACGCGATACAGAAAAACCACCGTATGGGTGTCTTTAAATAAATAAATACATAAACGCTAATCAAACATGGGATGTAATTTGAAGAAAGGGACTTACGACCTCTGTGCAGATGCTACATTTTCCGGAGGGTTTTTTGTTTCATTGGGGTTTCTTTTGCTGAAGTCAGACTCGGATTGTAGCTTGCATATCAATCCACAGCAACATTTACTTCATAGAGGCTTACACAGACAGAATCACACAGAGTCACCAGGTTGGAAGGGACCTCAAGAGACCATCGAGTCAAACTCCTTGCTTAAGCAGACATCCCATAATAGGTTGCACAGGTTGGCATCAGCCAGGTCTTGAATATCTCCATATAAAGATACTCCACCACGTCTCTGGGCAACCTGTTCCAGTGCTCTGTCATCCTTACCATGAAGAACTTCTTCTGCATGTTTGTATGCGACTTCCCATGTTCATGTTTTAGGCCACTGCTCCTTGTCCTACCACTACACACCACCGATAAGAGCCCGGCCTCATCCAATTGCCTCCCATCTCCCTTTAGATATTCATAAACATTTATCAGATCTCCCCTCAGTTTTCTTTACCCTGTGCTGAACAGACTCAGGTTACTCAGCCTTCCTCATATGGGGAAGCTCCAGGCCCTTTATCATCTAAAAACAGAATTTTCTTTCAAATCTATTCAAAGATTACATATCAGCACTTTGGTCCCAGTGATTTTAGCAAAATAATTGAGAAAGTTCTTCCATGTTATGAAATTCTTACAGGAGGAATTCTGTTTTACAGCCTTGCAGACAAATTAAAAATCTGTAAGGAAGCACACAGTGAGGATTGATGAGAAATGCAACAGTCGAGTAGTTCTGCCACATCCACCTTTTGCCACACGTTTCTTTTCTAGATTTCTCCATCATAACATTCCTGCAAGCCTCTGAAATCTGAGAGGTTTGCACAGGAGGGGAGTCAACTCTTTACAAGGGCAGATAACAGCAGGACAAGGGGAAATGGTTTGAAGTTGAAGGAGGGCAGATTTAGGTTGGATGTCAGGGAGAAGTTCTTTCCTATGAGAGTGGTGAGGTGCTGGAACAGCTGCCCAGAGAGGCTGTGGCTGCCCCGTCCATCCCTGGAGGTGTTCAAGGCCAGGTTGGATGGGGCTCTGGGCAGCCTGGGCTGATATTAAATGTGGAGGTTGGTGGCTCTGCCTGCAGCAGAGGGGTTGGAGCTTCGTGATCCTTGAGGTCCCTCCGAACCCAAGCCATTCTATGATTTTCCCAGAATGTTTGTCTTAGAGAACAGTATTTCTTGAACTCTCAACAATGGAAGAAGTGTATCCAGAGTCTCCACATCTGGAAATCACTTAAGGAATGTCAGCAACCAGCTTTACAAGGGTTTTCGGCATTGGGAAGCTGAACCCCTAGAAGCAGTGTGTAGTGCAAGCAAGGCATGTTGGTGTAGAGAGGGAGCACCATTGTCTTCTGTGTGAAAACTACCTTGCTCAGTACCAGAAAGGGTTAATTTCACAGTCAAGATTTTTTGACAATGGCAACAATGCTGGTTGTCATAAATCTCGTCTTTCAACAATTTCAGCCTGTGCCTGCAATAATCTGCACCCATAGGGGTTTAATGTTTCACATTTGTTTTGGCACTAAATGAAGAGAAACCTCTTACTGCTTCAATTACAGCAGTACCGCGAGCATTAGCGAGCAATAACTGAGCAATTAAGGACTTTATGAATCAAACAATATTTGAGAAATATGTTTTTTGGTTGTGGCTTCGGTAACCTGAGAAGTTCAATAAATCTGTGGAAGAAGCTATGAATATAGATGCTCCCTTGCTGACTCGTTGAATACACGATTGAAGTTAAAAACACTATTATTTCCATAGACACAACATGACATTGAACAGAGTGTACTCAGGAGAAGGCTGTGTCACAAAATTTACAGAATTGGGTCTGAGCATAAATGTATACAATCTTAAACTTGAAACTGTTTTCTTGCAAATACAGGAGACATGTAGTAAGGAATGATTGCAAAGCTGGGTCCAAACAACCCTTTAAGTTCTCTGTTTAACAGCATTGGACTCAGCTCTGCCTGTCCCCAGTGCTTCATTCCCTGCATCGGCTGGGATCACAGACCCTTACTGCGCCAGCAAGAGCAGCACATGTATTCCTTGGTAAGGTTCTGCTCCCAACCACTGCTGGGTCTGCTACAGTTCTGCTCGCTGGAGCTTGGAGTCAAGCAAAGGCTGCAGAAATTGCAAAGATCTGCTTCTATCATGAAGATGTGAGCGTGGCGAAAGTGCCACTGCTCCCAAGGGCTGAGCGCTCAGAATCACAGCACATAACAAAAGGAGAGGGAACAGACACTGCTGTTGAGGACCACAGAGCTGGGGAAGGTGCCTGGTGCTCAAACAGCCCAAAGAGCACACTGCAGAGCACAGCAGATGCGGCATTTCCTCTACCTGTGCCCACAAGGGACTCCAGTAACTCCTGCTTAATCCAACTAATTCATTATACAAGTTTTGTTGCTTCATGCAGAACAGCTTTGAATGGGTTGGGTTACATTGTGCTGAATGCACTTCACCGTCAGCACATAATTCATTTTTTTAAATAATTGAGAAGCTAATTACTCCACTGTTGGCTTCATTTCACTGCCAATTTTTTTCACTCGAGCTTATTTTTACTAAATAAATCCCTCCTCACATCTCCGCCTCACTGTTCTCAGACCAACAACAATTAAAACTGGTGAAACACATCCTTTTCATTCTTGTGCTTATTTTGTGCATCACAGAGCACAGCGCATCCTTAAAGATGGGGCTATTTATCTAAGTTCCATTGAACACATAGTATCATAGAATGGCCTGGGTTGCAAAGGACCACAATGCTCATCCAGTTCCAACCCCCTGCTATGTGCAGGGTCGCCAACCAGCAGCCCAGGCTGCCCAGAGCCACATCCAGCCTGGCCTTCAATGCCTGCAGGGATGGGGCATCCACAGCCTCCTTGGGCAACCTGTTCAGTGCGTCACCACCCTCTGGGGGAAAATCTTCCTCCTAACATCCAACCTAAACCTCCTCTGTCTCAGTTTAAAACCATTCCCCCATTGGTGGCAACCCAAGGAGCTTATAAAATGGCACTGATCACCCACCGGCATTCACACGATCACTTTTATTTTCACCACAGACCAGCCTCCCCAGAGCAAGCAGCGTACATTCATTATGCCAGGACACAAAAACAAGCAGATTTGCCTCTCTCTGACCACGGCTGGGAAAAACAGCTTTCAGGATTACTTTTGCACACCAACATAGTGCCATGAGACTCAAACTCTTGATGTTTAAAGGAAAACTTTTAATGTGTATGGTTAAGCCCTATAGCTCTCTCTATACCCATACCACAGCAGCAGCTCAGGTTTTTTTTAATCAGTGTTTCCACATTCAACTCTTCAGGCAGTGGTAAAACACAAAGTTCAAAAGATTCACATACTGAAGAAATATCACATTGCTAAACAAGACGCATCGCTTGGCTCAGAAAGTGAGATTTGCTCTCCCTCTAGAGTTGTGTCTGCACGCACTGCCCGTCGCTGCCAGCTCGCAGTTATTCTGCTGGTGCTATTGTTGCTATTCTTAAGCACTCAGAAGCAGCTGTGACCTTCCAAACAAGCCTTTTGCATTAAATCCCTTCACAAACACTTTATCCAGCCTTCACTGCCAGTCTAAACTCCTCCCGGATACATTAGAAGAGTTTAATACAATAGCTGCAAGCAAACCGCGTGCTGAAGATCATATATATTTATTTTGTCTCAGCACTCGTTACCTTTAGGTGATTCCTTCTCTACACTTTTGGCACTGTGGTATAACTGAGAAAATTCACCTTGAACAGCCTTACAAAATGTTGCATAGCTCTGAGAATGAGCAGGATCAGTCTTTGGAATGGCACGAGAATGAAAAATGCCTGCTTTGTGCCTGTCAGATATATGACATACACGCTTGCAGAAGCAGATCCCCCAGGACAAACCCATCTCCAGCAGCAGACATCCATCCCTTGGAGCTTGGCAGGCAGAGGGAGGCGGACATGGGGGAGAGCGAGGGTGACTCGAGGGCAGGGAATCCCGGAGCTCTATAACATCGCCGTGTAACATCACCCTATAACACCACAGCTCTTCATGCTCAAAGAACTAATGTGAGCAGCTACCCACCTGGTGCCTTGTTCTCATGGCTTTCTTGACCTGCTGCCAAGAGGAGATGCAGCACAGGGCAGCGAGCAGAGGTGGAGATGTAGGCAAGGAGGTACTGAAAAAAATAGGAAGAAAAACAATATTTACAGAGTCAGAACAGCTAAAAGCTACTTTGCCTGCAATTTCTGCCTGTTGGGCAGGTAGAGAGGCACAAAAAGCCCCCCGAAAAAATTGAAGCCGTGCTTTCTTGGGTCTGTGCTCCCTTGCTTTTACCTGCTGTGCCCCACGTGAGATGGAAAGCAGCGTGGTTTTAGGCTGTACTGTGTGGGGCTGGGAGTCAGACTCGATGACCGCTGTGGGTCCCTTCCATTGCGGGTCTATCATCGCAGGGCTGGCTGCTCACCACTGCTTGGGGCGGGCTGAGCTCCTGTCCTACCCTTGTCCACAAGAAACGAAGAGTCATTGCTGCAGCTTCTCGGCTGCTTTGCTCTCATTCTTCCCTTCTATTCTCACGTCCGTGATCTTCTGTGTTAGAGAATACAGCACAGTGCCTGCGATTGCTTTCTGAAGTACCCTTGATTGCACAGCAGCAAACATGGAGGTCTACAGCATATCCTCGATTTGCTCAATCACCAAAACTCGAACAAACAGTCTTTCAAGTCCTTTTGTCCTTTTGCCTCAAACATCCCTCTATCAATGAGTGTCATAATTAGGTATGAATTCAGACATCCAACTTCTTATCTTAATAAACACGAAGACAGTGCAGGTGAGTGGTGAGCCTTAATAGACACATCTACCTTAATTTATGTTTCTAACAACACGCTGTGACTTTAGAAGGCTTACATTAAGTCCTGTTAGTAATGCATTGCTATACAATCAGGGCAAATTTGACTAAATGCTTCCTATATTGGGAAAGGGAAGCTGAAATCATTTTGCTTATCTGATTATCTCAGCACGCATTCAGTCAGAAGGGATTTGGTCTTCCACAGAACACATTCAGTATTATTCTTCTGCTTTGTTTCTTTGTCTCATATCTCTTTTCCAAGAAAACTGATAGTGTAAATCTAAATACAACTCTTTCAGAACTTGAAGGAAGCAACCTGGGAGCCAGGCAGGACAGCTGCACTACATATTTACATTCACGAAAAGTCCCTCAAACTGCCTCCAAAAGTTTGCAGCCCCCATTTGCTGAGACTTTAATGCATGCAGCTTTCTAAGTGGCCCATTAGCAGGAGAAGGAGGTGCCCATGTGGTCACTTAGTATGGCAGCAAGGATGTGGCAGCGTCTGACCTCACTGCATGCACAGCCAACACCTGAGGCATGTATTGGTGCTCAGTGCCAAGGAGGACAGCAGTGCAGTGCGTGGCACAGGTGAGGAAACAATGACTTCAGCTGAGATGGGCATGCCATGTGAGCAATGCACACTCATCAGACCAACAGTTCTCCATAGCACATCAGACAAAGAGCACCCTTTGGCTTCCTCACCTCTACATGGGGTGCTGCTGGATGGTCACAGAGCTACATGTGGGCCTGAATCAAAAACATGGGGCAGATGATGGCAACAGGAGAACTGTACTTCTGAGCCTTCTGTGAGCTATGTGCATGACCAAGGGCTGTTTCCAGCTCTATCAAGCTTTCTTTTCAGCTGCTTTGTAATGAAGGTAATGTTTTTTAAGACAACGGCTACGCAACACAAATATGTGTTGCATAGACAGTGGTCAAGCTTCTGCTGATTGCTTTACTTTTGAGATGCTTTCTGGAGGAGGAGAAGTAAGTGTAGATATGTAGATATGTACACTACATATATAGATATGTAGGTGTACATATGCTGGGAGGACGTGATATTGAACTTCTCCATCCTGAGCACAGACCCTTTCAGACCTGCCCAGGCATTCTCTTTAGATTCCTCTGGTGATATCCTCACTCAGCCCAGGTCCATCAGGACCACACCCCTTCCCTCAACACAGCTCAGCAGCATAGTACCATACGCTGAGGGAAAGTAGAAACAAAACCCACGCAGAGATATTCTTGGCTGTAAGAAAAACCATAGTTCTCAGCAATCAACATTTCAGGGACACAGTGATTCCAGGCTATCATGCTCAATAAAGACTGATAATCCCATCCTTCTTTTCCTAACCCCACTTAAGACCTCTGTAGAACCCTTTGGCAGTGAGTTTTGCACTGTGCTCGCACTGTACTGGTGCTGCACACCCCAGGACCCACCCAGCTGCTGGCCAGCCAGGTTTGGAGAAGCGCTCTGATACCACAGGTGGGAAAGCAGCACAAACTCTGGGATAACTGATATTTAGAATATACTCTTTTTAAAAATGCCCGTTATGAACAAAAGTGCTGGAGTCCTTTGGCACATGCTGGGAGATGCCACCAGTTACCCAAATCACACAGGCAGCTGTTGACATAGGCAGGGAATCCCTCTGCACACTGCTGCAAATAGCATCCAGTTCTCCAGGAAAATTCCTACACGGCAGGACAGGAACATAAGCTTTTATTATCCATTCCGGCTTGAAATACCGACCACATCTTTGCCCACGTATACCAGACAGAAGCCAAGGACTGCATTTCATCAAGGTCTGAAACAATCCATTTAACCAAAGAGGGTGAAAGCTCTCCATTTATAATACAGGCATAGATTTAATGACAAAATGGATTTTCATCAGAAGTTTCCAAAGATTTCTAAAGGGTTTTGAGCATTGCACAGAGTTAGAAATAAGCTAGAGTCTTCATTTGGCCTTTTTAACTATTTCTCACTCCTTCCCCTATCTCAGGCACACGATGGTAATCATAGGATATATCACTTTCCCTTTGGAAAATACATGCCATTATGTAAGAGCCTGTGAATAAGGAGTTCAACACAACTCTATTTCATGAAAGTAATCTCCTGAAAATACAGCGAGTGGTAAGACAATAAAAAAGACACCGCCTAACCAATCTCACATCTCACATGTGATTTAGCAATAACCAACGCAGCGCTGCTGTGACCTTTTAAGCCGTCTTGCAAAGAAGTTTTATGCCTAAAGAAAAGTGAGAGTGCAGAGAAATGCTATGTTGGTGAGTTTCTATCGTGGCGATCGACACCATACAGATGTTCACGTGGAGAAAAGGCAATTCGGCTGAACGTCACTGAAGTCTCACCATCTTCTAACATCCTAAAAGCTTTTCCAAGCAAAAAAAGGATCTTAAGCTGTCAGGACTGTCTCCTTCCCTACAAAGACTGGATGAGGGAGCTGGGCTTGTTCAGCCTGGAGTGGGGTGACCTCATTGCAGCCTTTCAGTACCTAAAGGGAGCCTATAAACAGGAGGGGAACCAACTCTTTGAAAGGGTAAATAATGGCAGGACAAGGGGAAATGGTTTGAAGTTGAAGGAGGGCAGATTTAGGTTGGATGTCAGGGGAAGTTCTTTCCTATGAGAGTGCTGAGGTGCTGAACAGCTGCCCAGAGAGGCTGTGGATGCCCCGTCCATCCCTGGAGGTGTTCAAGGCCAGGTTGGATGGGGCCCTGGGCAGCCTGGGCTGGTATGAAATGTGGAGGTTGGTGGCCCTGTCTGTGAAGGGGGGCTGGAAGTTGGTGATCCTTGAGATCCCTTCCACCCAAGCCATTATATGATTCTAGGTACTGGATATAAACCATCTCCGTCAGAACCACTAATCTCACCTGACATAATTCCTTTGGTAAAAGGGCTTCTCAAGACTGCTACTAAAAAAATTAATCATTCAATTTTTTGTACCTTTTTTAACAAAGTTTTACCAAGAGTGGAAAATCCATCAGTGTTCTGAAGAAGCATTTAGCACTCGTGCCTTCCCACAAGCTCTTCTGAACAGTGATTTACGGCGTGGGTTTAACTGCAATGTGGTCAACTCCAGCTTTCCTCCCCGAGGTTATGTAATGCAGCCTGAAACAAGTGGGTTTCAATACAGGAATGCGAGATAAAAGTCAAACATCCACAACCTCCTTGGCAACCTGTTCCAGTGCATCACCACCCTCTGGGTGAAGAACTTCCTCTCAAATCAGCCCTAAAACAAAACCAGCAGATGTATTCAGAAGGTTGAGGGCTGCACTGTTATAGAAGAGCAGAAGAGAGATGGACACGGTGTGGCTGTGCTGGCTGCCAGCTACTTTTGAGATCCAAGACACATGTGATGGGATAGAGCACAGATGCTAAAATTATCTTATTAAAGTGGATTAACAAAACACACTTGTAAGGGGAAGCCAATAAAAAGGCATTCAGCCGGGCTTAATGCTGGACTGAATCGTTACACAGGTTTATTAACAAACTGAGGGAAACGTGCATTCTGTTCAAGAAAAGCTTTGGTGCAGAAATGTCCCTGGAACACCAGGCTCACTGCCTCTCACAGATCACGAACTGAGCCATCCCATCGCACCATAATTGACACCAATATAGTGGGATTTCCACAGGCAAAGAGCATGGGGTAGAACAGGAGAGGGTGAAAATGCCCTCAACAGCAAAGAGCAGTCCACTGAGCAAGGTGGGTACAAGGCTGCATGCGATGCCATACTTGGGAGACACAGCCCAAAGCAATTCCAACCTAAGCAAAAACAATCCTGAAGCCATGAAGCAGCGGGGCGCACAGAGAACTCCTGATGATGCACTGCCAAATTAAACGTGGATCAAAGCAAATTTCTCTAACAGTGGGATACAGTCGTGAAGAATATTCATTTTTTTAAATGAGAGTGTTCTCCGAATGCAGTTCATTAAAAACCTGGCATGAAGACAGCCTACAGACATTACCCATCATAGAAGGCTCCAGCTGCACCTTGCAGAAGTGCCTGAACAGTATAGCATTGGCCAGTATTTACAGAGAGCCTGATTAAAACCTAAAAACCCAAAATGTTCAGCTCAGTTTTAATATTCAGCAAGATTCAATGTCTGCAGAAATCTTGGCTTAGGATTTGGACAAGGCCAGCAAGGCTTCTCTGGGGTGCATCAGTTCAGTGTGTGGGGCTGTGAACCTGAAGGCTGCAGCACTAAAAGGTAATGAGCTGCAAGCAGACAGCGGTTAGCCAGCTGAGAGCTGTGCTAGTCCCTGCAGCAGTGTTGGAGACTACTGAAATAAATACATGAGAACTTCTATTGTGTATGTGTGTGTGCTAATATATGGTATTTAGCACAAGACAGGCTGCATTGTCTCTGTTAAGGAACTAACAAATGCAATTGCCAAGGTAATGCAAACATCTTGTTGGCGTTAATGTGTTAAATGTGATCTACTTTAATGTATTGTAAAGGCAATTGATGCTAATGCAGCTTTCTTGCATAGATTAGAGGAATCAAACTATATTTTTCAAGACTGGAAGTGGTGACACAAGGCTGAGTGCCGCAAGCTTAATGTTGGTTGACTGAAAAATGTTTTTAAGGCTGAGGTACAAAACTTCAGCTGATGAAGATTACAAGCAGTAGCTAAGTGAAGCAGCTTTCACGGTTCAGAGAGCCATCCAAATTAAAGACTCATTTATTTAGCTGGGTTCTCCTCATTCTAACTGCTATGAACTCCAGCAATACTCATTTATGAAAGGCAGGATGGGATTTATGAATGGCACCAATAGCAGTTTTCCCTTCCATCATGCCCCGGTCCGTGAAGGGAGCAGGCCATGCCTGCAGAGCACGCGCCCATTCTCCTCCCTCTCCCTGCACACTCACCGCGCTCCTAGCTCTCATCCAACAGATTTGGGTTCCCAGGGTGGAGCAGAAGCCCAGAACACCCAGCTCATAATGAAAAGAATATCAGGTAGTGTCATGGAGGTATTTTTGCCAAAGGTTCCTGCACGCAAAGCGCTGAGATGGTCAATTAGCTGTACAGGGAAGTGGACGAGGCAGATAATTGAATTACCCGGGGTCACACTGCTAACACAGCACACCACACTTCACCAGCTACCCAGAAAAATTAATCCTGATTCCTTACTTAAGCAGAGCTTAAAAGAAAATAAAATGTGGCACAATGTTAACCGTGTGAGCATGAGCAGCTCTGCGGCACAAAGCCTGTGAGCTGGGGGATTTTGTTTTGTAATGTCTTTTCAACTGGAAGAGGTTATGCATCTATTTACAAATTAGTTCTAAATCCATCAGTAAGGGAAATAAATTAAGAAAAAATATAATTAATTCTTTGCCTCGTCTCATATTGCCTGCCCAACTGTTGGCAGGAACACGAAAGCTCAGTGCCTGGAAATGGCAACCAAACAGCAAGGACTGCTCAAGCACAGAACTGAAAAACAACACCCATGCCACCTGAGGCCAGAAGTAGAAAAGCAAGGTTTTATGTTCTCTGTACTTCTGCGTTTCCTTATGCCACCCGTAGAGCAATACTCCTAAAATCCTTTCTGGAAAGTAAACATTTTGTGCTGGAAAAGCCCTGAGAGCACATCCCTCTCCTACTGTGGGCATCCACTCCCCACGGCAGCAATGCCAACCTCCAGCAGACTGCAGTGGTCCCTTATTGCCATCAACAAACCCACAGCTTGGAAAAGGGAGAAGAATGAATCTTTCCTCCTGGACTTTGGGCTCTGATCATGCCTTGTCTGGTGCACGGCAGCACTCCGGAAGGGTCCAACTAACAGAAAGAGCTCACATGCTTTGTGATAGCAAAGTACAGGCTTCACTGAGGGGAAGATCATGTTCAGACACACAGACAGCATCCACCTGCTTCGTGCTGTGCTGACAAATGGGAACAGTTCCTCTCCGGCTACTTTAGAAAGTGTACATCTCAATAACTATGGATGGTTTTACTCATGGAAAGTAAGGGGTTCTGCTTCATTGCCACTCCCACAGATACAGATGAAAAAAGTTCTGTTAGCTTCCATATATTGGGCACTCTCGTATGGTGAATAAGTCCTCAGTGTTGGACAGGTGAATAAAATCTCCCCAAAGTAAAGAAAATACATTTTTGAGACTTCAGGTAATCAGTTATTCCAAGTTCTGGATAGGGCCCCTACTTCACGTAATGAATTTTGACATCAAAATGTGAAGATTGATTTCCTAACCTAAAACTACAAGGCACCCAATATTAATAATTAACTAAAACAAGGTTCATTAAAATGCAGCCCAAGAAGAAGAACCTTGAGAATCAGAAAAACGTGCACCTAGAACAGAAAAAAATCTTCTCTGTTTAAGTTACATGCCTCCCTTTAGCTGAAAAATACTTTGATTAAACTTTCATTAAAACGGGATTCAATAAAGTCATCAAAACGTATCCTCTGAGTCCAGAACTGGTGCACAGAATTTGTTCTTCATCGCTGCCAGTGAACAGAGCTGCTTCAGCCCCACGGTCCCATAGAAGCGCTCACAGAAGGGCTCAGTGCGCGGTGCTGCGGTGAGCTCTGTCCCGTTGCATGGGAACATGAGCAGCATTGGTATGAGCCGCTGCTTTGTGAGCAGGACGCCCCATTACACGCCTGGGAAGCAACTGGTAATCACCAGCTTGCGTGATCAAAGCTGTCAACGCTGACTTTTCTAAGCAATTTGTAACCATTAAGCAAATCTTTCAGCTCTCAGGCGAGGCAAACGTTACCGCGCATCTTCGGTGGAGAGTCGAATCCAAGCAGAAGAGAGAAATGAAACTTTTCCGCTGTTACACAAAGAATTTGTATCACCCAGAAGAAAGCCATGCTTCATAGCCTTCCAACTTAGAAGCATCTCGCACCTTGCCTGTAACAGCTTCTGCCCTAGCATTTGCATTATTATGTTTAGCATGAGAAGCCACAATGAAATATCAACATCAATCCAGCAAGCAGTTTAGGAGGAGTAATTACTTTAGGTTATTGACTTGAAGCTTCAAGTGAGACTTGTCAAGTTTGTTTTCAGATTACACAAAAAGAAAGAATTTTTAGAGCTGACATTCAATTGTAATGCTAATGAAGTGGTGGGAGGGTCCTTCTGCTGCTGCCCGGAGCAGAAGTGAAGTAGCAGAAGCGCACTGATCCCAAGGCATGCGCACAGCTCTCCGTGCACACACGCAATGCAAAGCCCAGGGCTCCTGCTGGCCTAGAAACAGCCTGCATTTGCATACACAGCTCATGGAAACCAACACAAACGTGTTAGCAGTAGCACTGCTAACTGAGATGTCATCTTCAGTCGTGCTGCTAAGAGCAAAACAGAGTACCTCAGTCCATGATGGCTTCCTAATGGGCTAACAGACCAGAGAAACCACACTCTTCTGAGCAGAGACCCTCACACAGGGGAAGATGGGCCCAGAGCAGAAGCCATCACACGCCAAACTGTGTGCAGCTAAAGCACTGGGGCTGCCTGTGCTCTGCCAAGAGCTCCTCATCTCTCGTTAGCTCAGGCTATCCGTGCATTCCTGGATGCACTCAAGGCCAGGCTGGATGTGGCTCTGGGCAGCCTTGTCTGGCAGTTGGTGACCCTGCCCATGGCAGGGGGGTTGAAACTAGATGATCTTTGAGGTCCTTTTCTACCCAGGCCATTCTGTGATTCTATGATTCTATGAATTCCACGTAAAATGGGGAAAAACAGCGTCCTTTGTAATAGTTACCCCCACAGGGAAGGCCATGGGATGGCTTTGTAGTGGTACAGTAACCTCACAGACCCCTTTAACACACCTGCAAGACTTTAAGGTCTACACTGACCTTAGCTAACTCTGCCTCAATGCTGCTGACCTTTTTTTTTTTTCACAACAGGAACAAACGTCTGATCTCGACAGCTCTCTGCTTCAAAGCAGAAATAGGGGGATGTTTTGCTTTTGGGGAAACCTTTGTTTGAGTTTATTTTCAGGTCGGTGGTACCTGAGTAAGGGGGGTGAAGGTGTCCCTCCTCCCCACGCAGAAGAGATCTGCAACACAAGATCATTCAGCAGCTGGGGAATGGTCTCACTCACTCTCAGTGAGCACTGAACTGCAGATGCTTATTGAGCAAGGATAATTCAGCAGCAAGACATGAATGCCTGAGCCACAGCCATCCATGTTTGGCCAATTGTCAGCAATACCTGCAAAAAAGCTGAGCTTTGAAATGGGGGCTGCTGTGGGATGGCTGCACCCAAATTATTTTGCTATATAAGTGAAATACAGATGGTGTCTACATATTCTCCTGCCCTATTACATTCTTATTTTCACCTAAGAACCACCACATTGCAAATCAAACGAAAGATAATTTCTCAGAAGCACACGAGTATCTGCAGGAGCAGAGCCTCAGAGCTATGAGCACACCCGTGCAGCACAGGCATACACAAGCCTGTGCCCACCAAAAAACCAGGAGAGAGAGTAGGGAATGATGGAATCGTGGTCATTAGGGTTGGAAAAACCCACTGAAATCCCCATGTCCAACTCCAACCCATCCCCACCATGCCCACTGACAACACCCTTCAGTGCCACACATACCCTCTCTCAAACACCACCAGGCAGCCCCTGCTTGGCTGGGACTTTGTCACTCGAAAGCCCTTGGAATATCTCCATCCACTGGATGTGTGAGGATTGCTCCCTATGCAATAGATCATGCAGCCTACCTAGCAGTAGGTCACGCACTATAGGGTGAGTAATGGTCTAAGCGTGCATTACCATAGAAAATGACTAAATTACACGTAAGGCTAGACAGGAGGACTGGCATGCTCCAGCACCATTGCAGCTGAGGGCAGTGAGAAATCCGGCTTCTTTAGATTATACCACACGCTTGAACACGTTCAGCTGCTTTAGAATAACATTGAGCAAACCCAAAAACCATTTCAAAACACCTAGATTTCAGGTTAGGTTAGATATTCATTAATTTCACAGTAGAAATATGCACTTTTTCATTTAGACACGAATAAAAAAGGATTAGCCTGCTTAATGGGTGACCTTCTGTAATCTGAATTGAAATTAAATTTTAGACCAGCTTCACAATATTCTCAGCACAGTCGTTTCTGTAGCAATATTTCTTCTAACAGTCAAGTATGAGGGTCAACATTCAGAAAAAGGATTTTCTTTAAAATTTAATTGCTTAAGAAAGCAGAGCAAAGTAAATTGCTAAGGTTAGCATTGTTTTCAGTGAGTTATCATCAGCTTCAAACCATCTACCTTTAGCAGGGATGGCGTGAGCATATGCTGGTTGGCTGTGTGAGGACATGGACTGTGGGGACAGATTTCCTTCCCATTCCAAAGCCACTGCAGCACAGTGGGAAAACGTGCTGCCAAACCAAGCTGTAGCAGCATGGAGACACACATGGAATGAATAAGGAAGAGCAGTAACCCAGTATAAAAATCAATGCTTAAAGATCACAGAATGGCCTGGGTTGAAAAGGACCACAATGCTCATCCAGTTCCAACCCCCTGCTATGTGCAGGGTCGCCAACCAGCAGCCCAGGCTGCCCAGAGCCACATCCAGCCTGGCCTTGAATGCCTGCAGGGATGGGGCATCCACAGCCTCCTTGGGCAACCTGTTCAGTGTGTTCAAAGATGTGAGATGGGAAGAGGAGCAAGACGCAGCATTGCACTTGGCAAAGTTGACTGTTTTTGAAGGCAAATGAGGATCAGGACAAAAATACCTATCTGTGAGAATCTTCTATTTTGTAAGTACACAAGTGCTTCCTTCTGCAAGAAGTATGTGTATGGATAAACACCGATAGAAGCATAGACTTCCCTGGACTCCAGCATGTGCATTTCCAACTTTTAGCTGTTTTCTTGGAGGTTTCTGTCGTTTTTCACCATTTTCTCTCTTGACAACACAAGAAACCAAGCCACCAAGTGCCACATCTCCAGCTCCACAGGAAGAGCCCGGCCTGTGCCACTGCCGGCTCCATTCGGCCCTCCCATCCCACAGACTTTGGACAGTGGTCACTAACAGGATTTATCTACACTTATTGAATATTTTCCCAGCTGCTGCCCATCTCCATGACCCACCACACGACATGGGTGATGCAAACCCCGGTAACCAGGTGTGACAATGAGCAATGTGGTAATAAATGATGTAACAGCTTTGGGAATTGAAAACCCAAATGCCAGCAGAAAGCATTGTTTGCTGGATCCCACAGTCAAGAGGCACGTAGTGCTCTCTCTGACTCATGTACTATTTATATGTTGAAAAGCAAAATAAATATTGCAACAAATGATTTTTTTCTACACTTTGTTCTCCCTGCCATACCTGCAGGTTTTATTTCTTCTTTTTCAAGAAATCCATAAAGGAGCCTGCACAAATGAGCAATTAGACTTATCTCGCCTGCCCCATTTGAGATCACACTCTGATTGTTCTCACCATGAAACAGTTTGACTACATAAAACCTTGCAGCCAGGTGGATTTGTTTAGCTTATAGCATAAAGATATGCATATAATGAGGAGGAGGTGATCACATTAAGAACCTGAAATCGCTGCATGCTTTTCACACTTTTCCCTGGAATTATTCCCATTGCGTAAAATGAAGCAAGTCTTGCCATCTGCCTGCAGAATCTTTTCATCTCAACCTGTGATATTCCAAAGCCACTCTCTTGGCTACTAGCCTGCAGAAACCCTAAGTTGCTACAGAAATTGCAAACACCAAACAGAGCTAAAGAGAAGAAAGGTCCCTGTGGGTGGCAGCCCATCTCCAGAGCCACCATCAGCTGTGCATTACCACCCGCTTGCAGAGCAGCCCCACCACACTCCTACCAACCAGCAGGTGATGGTCCCTACACCCCAGAAAACCTTTTCTGGTTTTACTTGCTGTCCCAGAATGCATCCAGTGACTTTACATTGCTGCTGCTCCTGTAAGCTGGGCCTCTTGGAAGTGCTGGTGCACAGCAAAACTCATCCCCCACTCTTCAGCAGGGCAGCTTCACTTTGTTTGGAGCTCATTCCTTCTGTTTGGTGACTTCTCCACATGGCTGAGTTATAGAAACAAACAAACAAAATTTATTCCATTATTTTTCATCCTGTCTTTCTTGTACTGGGCGCCCCAGATCTGGGTGCAGTACTCCAGATGGGGCTTCATGAGGGCAGAGTAGAGAGGCACAATCACCTCCCTGTCCCTGCTGGCCACCCCTCTGCTGATGGAGCCCAGGATACCATTTGCTTTCTGAGCTGCAAGGGCACACTGCTGGCTCATGTTCAGTTTTTCATCCATGAGGATCCATCCCTGGAGGTGTTCAAGGCCAGGTTGGATGGGGCCCTGGGCAGCCTGGTCTAGTATTAAATATGGAGGTTGGCAGCCCTGCCTGTGGCGGGGTGGTTGGAGCTTCATGATCCTTGATGGCCCTTCCAACCCAAGCCATTCTATCATTCTCTGATCCTGTTCCTTCAGTGACAGACAGGCTTCTCTCTCCCAGTCTGGAGCACTTTTCCTGTCTTCTTTTCCCCATCCCCATCCTCCCATTCTAACATCTACCTTTGTCTACTCTGCCTCCTCACTGAGAAGTACATTGAACTCACAGCTACAGCTATTCCTGGTCCCCAAAAGAGCTTTTATTTCTTTTACAACCCAGATTATTTCCTGGAACTGGAGGTGTTCCATTTCTCTCTTTCTTTTTTACACTGTAAAAACAGAGGACTTCTTTGTCCAAAAGAAAAACCCCACAGTTCTAATCTGAAGTTCTAATGATCAATTTACTGTAAAAACAAAAGGGAAAGCATTTTGAAAAGCCTTACAGCTCTCCCTCACTGCAACCTCAGGCCTTATAATGGCAAGATTTCATCTGTTGTATTATAGAAATCTGCTTGCAATTATTAGACCTGTTTCATATTTTAATGTAATTATGTTTGGCCTTTGCTCTAATAAATCCTTGAACCAAAACTGTAAGATAAGGAATTCAAATTCCCTACACTTGCTAAAGATAAATGCTGAGAGAGAGGTGGAGTTGCTTAAATAGCTCCGCTCAAAAATCAATACAGAATGCATTCATAAATTAACAATCACTCCAGACTAAAACATTTATTGCTGGAGGAACACTGCATAATTAAACTATGGCAATGAATAACAAATTAAAATTTAATTTTATTTTTGGGGTTCTTTTTAAAGCCTGTGGTAATATGTATATATATATATATATATATATATATATATATATATATATATACACATATATAAATATATTTACCCTTTACTACATCTGACCTCACCCTCAGAGGGTGGTGACGCACTGAACAGGTTGCCCAAGGAGGCTGTGGATGCCCCATCCCTGCAGGCATTCAAGGCCAGGCTGGATGTGGCTCTGGGCAGCCTGGTCTGCTGGTTGGCAACCCTGCCCATAGCAGGGGGTTGAAACTACATGATCATTGTGGTCCTTTTCAATCCAGGCCATTCTGTGATTATTATAAGATTACATGCATTACTTGGTCATGAGTCCAGAAACTCTTGCTCTTCATTGGTCATGCTCCAGCTAAATGATTTTGATTGGAGCTGTGACACATTTTGTAAACATACAGCATTGGGCAACAGGCAAAGTCAATTAAAAATGAGGGAAGAGGGAGAAATACAGCATTTGTAATCCAGTAATGGAAAATTCAGGTTGGTTAAAGCACTTAAACCATACTTAGCTGTGTGGATCATGGCATCGCAGGACCAGGCAGTACTGGGATCACTTCAGCTGTACCATGCTCTGTGTTTCAGCAAACCTCACTTGCTCCGTTAGGACTTGAAACATCCCAAAATGCTGAAGTTTCCTTTTCCCTCCTTGCTTTCTCAGGTCACAGCCACCTGTTTACATATAGGATTGTTTCAGTGAGGAGAAGGAAGCAGAGGAAATGCACTTGGGATGGTTACTGTTTGCTCTTCAGAAGTGGTAAAGGGATATGAAGGAGCACAGCACAAGATCTAATTCTGTTTCTTTTCTCATTTCACGTTCTTATTTTGCCTCCCTTGGACAAAATCATCTCTGGCTGTTCAGCATGGTGCGTTACCGATTAACCCAGAATAATTAAAACAAGCAATATGATATGCTAGCTGCAGCACTCATGTCACATGGGCACCTTTGGCCTTCCAGCAGGGATTGCTGCCTTCCCAGGTAACATATGCTTTGTGTACAATGATGCAAGGGAGGGGGAAAGGTGGGATGGGAAGGACAATTAACTTAGATGCATAATCAGAGGGCTCCTTTTTAAGGTGTTGGCTGTTCTGATGATTTCCCTTAGCAAACTATTAGCAAAGCATCTTCCCTTCAAACACCAGTCTTTTTAGTTACATCATCAGTCATGCAGTCACGCTGAATGGTCATACAGAAGTCAACGTAAAGAAATCCTTTCCCTTTGCAGACCTTCTGTGGAGCTACAATACAGGGGTTTGGTCTTTTAAGACATTTGGTAGTTAGATGTTCCCCATAGAAAAGGAATTTCATGATTTAGATGTTTTTGGATTCAGATGCATAAAAATGGGAATAACACCATTTTTTAGTCTTAAGAAAATATCAGTAAGGGACGTAATGTCTACATTGTGAAGGTCACACGAGCATCATTAACAGATCATTTGACCTTTACCACATAAGTCATTTTGCTGAATACAATTCCCTTCAGAATTAAGTAGTTTTTTTTCCACAGTACTTAAAAACACCATTTCAGCAGGGAAATAAAAGCCAACAAGGAAGGCAGGACCTTTCCTTTGTGGCTTGTTGGGGGGAAGAAAGTGCTAACAATTGTCTTCTGCAGCAGCTGCAGCAGGACTACACATTATTCTGGGGTTGCTCTCTTCACATGAAATGTTGACTCTCGGTGAGGGGGGAAACACTGGGAATGCCCTTCTTCAAACCAGAGCACAAAGCCCATTGGTAGGCTTGGCAGAGCCTGAACAAAGAGCAAGCACGTTTGCACAGTCCTTTATCAGTGTTTAATGACCACAAGCCCGAGAACAGTTTTGGTGCATCCTAAAAGTCACCCCAACATCCACAGCTGTCCACTGTACCCACCAGGAAGGAAGAGAAGTATTCAGGAGAAAATAAGAAATTTTCAGGCTCTGTTTCAACTCACTCCCACTGTAACTGCCTGTAGGCAATTGTGCAAACACATTTCCTGACACTGGTCAGACTCAACGTAGCTGTTTTGTTCCTACTTATCCCCATGGAGGCACTGTACTCAAGTGAAATCCTTGTGGTGCTTTTGCACTTATTACATTAAATGAGATTTTCAAAGATTCATAGATTTTGGAGCCAGAAGAGACCACTGTGGTCTACTCCAGTCACGCATTTCACAGGCTGTAACTTTAATCAAGTGATTCCTACATGAGGGCCTTAATTTATAGCAGAGTAAGAACATATTTTAAAGAAAGGAATTGAAGTTCTCTATAAAAAGGCCAGTTCCTTCATGTAGGATGAATGAGAAATGGGACCCAACAGCATAAATACGCGTAGTACTTTTTTGATACCAAAATACTTCTTGGAATACTTTTTTCCTTAAACATTAATTTTGCTCATTTTAAGATTAGAAGTATAGTGCAAGTAGAGACCTGGAAAAGGAATCCCACTTGTCAATATTCAACTGCTTCTTTCCTCCTAATGCGTTCTAGAAAGAGCAACACATAGTTGCCATTGAGCATTAGCAAAACAGACAAACAGTGAAGCTGTTAATCCAGAAAAATAATTCCTTTCTTTTAATGTATAGTTTTGCTTGATGTTTTACAGGCAATTAGCCAAATAAGCAACATACTCTCTTCAAGTACATGAGAGGGAATATATTTTATCTATAATCATTTACAAGTGTTGAAATCCAACAGCACTCTGGGCCATCCTAACCAGTACATGCTGGGATGATATTATTAGAGTGGGAAGATAGTTTGCAAAGGCACAGGAGGCTCATCACTACAACTGTCAAATCTTACAAAAGGAAGTCCAAGGAACAAGTCACCAGTAGAACCCAATGTGAAAAGGCCTTGGGAAAGGAAGGAAAAGCATGGTTTCTACCTGGTGACACATGGACAGGGGGAACATCCATGCTACCACTTTGGGTTCTGTAGGTACATGATTTAGACCTTATTTGGAAAAGAAGGCATCTCAATTCTCTAAAAGCCTCTGGCAAGAATAGGGAGATGGACTAAAAAACGTCCAGAGATTAAGAACCCCGTAATTTTTTTTTGTCTCAGATACGAAATGACACCTTTTTAGGGACAAAGGCAAAAGCTCTCCATTATACAGTGGAGCTCATCACAAGACACCTGTCATTCATTACTTATTTAGATTGAACTGAGGCTGGGTAGGCTTTTAGCACTTATCTTTCCATAAGAAAAATGCAGCAATTCTTGGGGAGCAAGTCTTGGAACAGAAGAAAGAGAATTAAAAAAAAAAGAGAGAAAGAAATGCATTTCCTTTCCTTTCCCCTCTATCAGATGTCACATGCAAATTCCAAACTCACAGAGAACAGGACATTGTGACATCCCTGCAAATCCAGGGATCTGTGGGAGACCTACAGTGACATCCCAAAGCCAAAGCAGCAGATGCAGCACGTAGTGGAGATTGAGATGGAGGGGATGCTCTGCCCAGCAGTGTCACGCACAGCACAGCCACCTGAGGCCAACTATGTGGAAGCAGTGATGGCTCAACAGTACCCACAAGGCTGACAACCAGTAGAGCTCCCAGCTGGGCCACAGTGGTGTCTGATTCAATAGGAACCCAACATCTGAACTCTTCAAGAAAATACTCATGTTGGAAGGGACTACCATGATGATTGTGTGCCAGCAAAGCCAGCCACTTTGGATACCTTCCACATTTCTGAAATATTTCCAAATATTTCATCTGCTGTCAATTCTTTTTAGAATGGACAGACAGGTCAGCAGGCTAAAGGGAAATATTACATTTGAGCTTTTTCGGGAACAACTTTTTTTTACCCCATCCAGCCCCAGCCTACCCCCACCATGCCCGCTGATGTCCCTCAGTGCCACATCTACTCTTTTCTTGAAACTATCACATCTGCAGAGACCACAGCTTCCTGAGGATGCTCCATCTCACATAAGAAATACTCAGCTCAAAATGACTCTGTTAAAATTCATGCATCTTCAAACAGCGCAGCAGTGACAACACACACCAGAAAAGATGCAGAGAACTTTCCAAATGCGTGACAATGGAAAGTTAATAATGTGCTCTCCAAAGAAATGTCTTTCAACACAAACTGGATGGCTGCATTTTCGCAGGTAGAAATACAGATAGTTCAATTGAGCTGACGTGGAACTATCAGAAAAAATAAAAGAGCTTCTTGCCAGAATCAATCAGAAAGCCTTAAAGAGAACATAAGGAAAGCCAAGCGAGTGTGCCCACCAATTCAGGAGTTTGAAAGAAGACGGAAAAACATAATTCAGTGCATAATTCAGTGCAATAAAAGATCACCCAGCAATCAAAAAGCTGTGTAAAAACAGGGACTGGAATATTAAAGGAGTCAGATCAGAAATAACTGCTAAGAAAGTAACTCGATAACGACAATGCGCCTGAAAAGTATTCACAGCGGTAGAACTGAAGGTTTTATGAATGAGTTTGGTGTATCTGAATAGCTGGGCTTTGATGGAACATTTCCTTCTGAAGAATCAAAAAGGGGAAGGAAGAATAAGGCCGACAGTGAGATAAGAGAGGGGTTGTGATGGATTTCAATAGGATATGGGAGGCGTGCCTGAAGCGAAGTGGCTTGAAGTGTGAAGAGGAAAAATGAATGTACACGTTAAGTCATTTGGGGAATTAACAGATTACTAGCAGTGCGACTGTTTGCCTCATCCAACCTGGCCCTGAACACCTCCAGGGATGGACGGGGCATCCACGGCCTCTCTGGGCAGCTGTTCCAGCACCTCACCACCCTCATAGTAAAGAACTTCCCCCCCCGATATCCAACCTCAATCTTCCCTCCTTCAGCTTAAAACCATTTCCCCTTGTCCTGCTGTTATCTCCCCTTTCAAAGAGTTGACTCCCCTCCTGTTTATAGGCTCTCTGTAGGTACTGAAAGGCTGCAATGAGGTCACCCTGCAGCAACGCAGTGACTGAGAGGGACCTGAGAGTGAACCAACTCTGATCACAGGAGGGACCTGTGTTGGCCACGGCTGACTGTGGAGCAGCACAGAAGCTGCTGGAGAAAGGTACAGAACTGAATGTTACAAAAGATTGGCTTGAATGTTGGAGTTAAGAGATGCAAACTCACAAACACTTCACATTTGCTTGGAAAATCTGAACATACAGGCGTGACCCTAGCTCAAGGCATAGCCCCCAGCTGGAGTCCTGCTGAGATGCTTCCCAGCATCACATGCTCTCTAGAGCAGCCAAAGCTGTGCTGCACACACACCTGGGGCAGATAGTCACCAGTGCCAGAATAAATGGCTGCAAACACTGGCTCTGTTGTACGAAACTATAGAAAGCTCCAGAAAATCTGTTCTCCTATGGAATACTCTGATTAGGATTACTCTGATCTGTCTTCTCTATGTTGATCACTTAATAAAATAATATTTTTCCCATATGCAGTTAATGAAGCTGCAAATGAACAGAACAATCTACTACGAATTACACTGATGTAGTTTAGTGCGGATGTGTAGAAAGGCAGCACATAATTGTAAAGTCACAGCATCACAGCACGGTTGGGCTGAAAGGGACCTGAAAGTCCACAGAAATAGCAAGAAAGACATTCTGCACTGAAAACTCCAGTGAATTTGGCTAAGAGGTGCACGGCTGAAATAAAGATCTCACTACCATGAAGCTCACCATAGACATAACAGAAGACATAGACATAGAGGAGTGCCATATACACAGAACATCTCCTCTGTCCAATTTTGTTTTGCAGTGCAGGATACCTGAAAGGCTGGGAACACCATTTGTTTCATTCATGGAGAAGAACCCTGCTGTCTGGGATGAGATCACCATAGAATCACCAAGGTTGGAACAGACCTACGAGGTCATCCAATCCAAAAACATGGCATTGTGATCAAAGAGCTGCATTTTCCAGGCACGCACACCAGCTCAGGCCCCACTGTCTTGCAAGCATGGATTAGAACAGAAAGTTTTACATTTAGAACAATGAAAATCTTGTTATCTTACCTTAAGGTAGTTCTCCATTGTTAAATATAATTTCTCATCAATAAATGCAATTATTTAATTCAATTCCCAATTCTTCATAGAAGTTGTTTCCCGTGCCATTATAGACTCAATCTCCAGTATCTGAGCCTCAACAAGATTATAGTCTTTAAACACAATCGCTGCAAACAGATGGATATCACACACAGATGAAAAAACACAAAGCAGCATTCATGGCTACGTCAGCACTCAGTGCCCATCGTTCCAAAAAAGGCAAACAATAAAATTACTGCTTATCATCCCTTATCACAAGGAGGGAAAATTTCTCTCTGTGCCCTCCTTAATTCTCCAATGCTTGGGGTGTTTCTTTTCAGAAACTGAATTATCTTAAATATATCCCTCTCAGAATTATTAGGAGCGCCAGTGAAGTTATTTGACACAGAGTAAACACTGGAAATCACTCTCTGGAATGGGAAATTACTGTCATAAATGGTTGCAACGCTTTTAAGTGACCGACTGTGCCATGGTTCTGACAGCTGTGAGATGATTTCTCTGAGTCCATCTCTATGCAGAAATGTTACTAAGAATCATAGAATCCTAGAACGGCCTGGGTGGCAAAGGACCACAATGCTCATCAGTTCCAACCCCCTGCTATGTGCAGGGTCGCCAACCAGCAGCCCAGGCTGCCCAGAGCCACATCCAGCCTGGCCTTGAATGCCTGCAGGGATGGGGCATCCACAGCCTCCTTGGGCAACCTGTTCAGTGCGTCACCACCCTCTGGGGGAAAAACTTCCTCCTAAAAGCAGAGGTAAAGACTGTGCTTCCCACCTCAGCAGCAGGCAGCACCATGCAGCATGGCAGGGCTGACCCATCACCGAGGTGATGCCCACTGCCCTGCACAGCTCAACCAGCTGGAGAGCAAGTCTCCTCCCTAGCCAAAAGCTGGTCTCTGTGCCCCACGTACATGGCTCTGCAGAGAGTGGAAGTTAACATTTAGGGAACTGAACTGGAATATCAGGTGGGGAATCGAGCAAAGCTCAGCAAGAGAGTGGCTGAAAGGTTTCAGATCAGAAAGAACTTGAGAACAATCCGAGCCCACAGCAGCCGCTTGCACACCACTGAGATGAACAGCAGAGAGGCAAAGAAAAGAAGGGAATTGGAGGCAGCCATAAGAAACCTATAGAAAAAACACGATGAGAGAACTGTACAGGGCACAAATGACAGCTGAAGCACAGCTGGTGCTCCCTTAATTGTTGTATGGGAAGCTAATCCCCACCGAACTGGAGATGGGACAGCTCTAGGTTTCACACCATTTACCTGGCATTTTGTTCAGAGGTGCCTTTGGGCAAAATCATTTCTCTGTTTATTTTTGGGTGGTTTCTCTTTCAATATCATTTAGTTGTGAGAAGCATCATTATAGCCAGCCTGCCACTTTCAGATATTTCATTCCTCCTGCCCAAAGATTGAGCTCAGGAGCCCCAAACCTCTGATCACAGCGTCCTTCAACTTCCCAAGTTCCTCAATCTGTCTATTACAGCCCCAATTTCATGCTCTGGAAATGCGTTTCCTACATGAGCATAACTATTACTGTTTCCTCCTTTCTCATCTTCGGGAGATGCTGGCCCTGAAGCTGGGGCTGCAGGGGAGTGATAGCAGAGAGGAGAGCATCAGTGCAGGTTTTATCCCTCAGGCTCTAAAAGGAACCTCCTCCCCATTTCAGAGCTAAAACCCCTCTGCACAGCCATGGCACTCACAGCTCCCAGTCTCTGTACAAATGTCCCAGATTAGAAAGGGAACATCAGAGCCCCCCAGTGGGGCCCCAGCCCCAGCCTCAGGCACAGCCCAGGTTCCCAGTTAAAATGGCCAAAACCAGCAAGGGAAGCTTGAAAAATAACGCAGCAGTTCTTCTTGGGGAAGGCTTAGGAAGGCAGAAAATCTATTTTTATGCTTGAAACTCTCTGAGCATCTGAGATTGATTTCTATAGAAGAATGGGCAGAGAGAGGCAGGAGAAAATATCAAGGGCAGATGATCTTGTGGTGTTATTTTATGAAAGTAGTTGGGCTATCAATGGCACTTTTCTCCTTTCATTGCTTAATGGCTACAGCAACCCCTAGAACAAATGAGTTATTTAGGAGAGCAGTGCAATTCTTCTGAAACAATTTCTGAAATCACACCAAACACTTCGGTTCTCAGCAGCCCACCTCCAAACAAACAAGCAGGCAAGATATTACCATGGTATATGACACAGATTATCAATGAATTTTATAGAGATAACCACAGAACTGGCGTAAATCCCTCAAACTCTGCAGCAAAAACTCCCGTAATGGAAGAAAATTGCAATGCCTTTCTGGCTCAAAGGGCCCAGTTCAGAGCCCATGATGCTGAAAGCCAACCCTTCCCCAGAGGCAGGGATTGCCCTGATGCTGCCCTGACATCTCCTTCCTCCACGAGTCCTCACCACTGTATATGAATATGTATATGAAGCACTGAGTCACTCCCTCTGGACAGAAAAGAAAGTTCAAATAATTATTCATTTGTGATCACTCTCTAATTAATTTAAAGGGTATATAGATAACTCATGGTGTCCTATTGACTAGGATTAGTAGAAAGTACAGTGAAAAACAGGAGTGAACACCTGCATAAGAACGACCTAACAGAGCTTTGGAGAGGGAAGGTCTGGTACAATTCATAGCTCACTTGGGGCCTCCAGGAGGGCTTGTCCTGAAGTTCTTCATCAGGGGAGGTTTCGAAAGAAACTGAGCAGGAATAGTGGGGAGGAAGGGAGGAAGTGCCCCATCTTCAGTAGAAGTTCACCATCAATGGGAGCTGTGCATCCAGGTGTGATATTAAATGGATAAGCGTTAACCAAGGGAACCAGAAGTTTTGGTAAGACAGGCATCCCCTTTCATCCTATGTTCATTCATTCTTTGTATACATAGAAACAAAATAGTGACTCGATGTAGCACATACATATCAGTCACCAGGTTTGTGTTCCTCTGGAGCCAATTGTGTAATCTCCATGCAAAAGCCTTCCTTGGCAAGTTGGTAATTTACCCTGCACCTCACCCTCCTCACCTCCTGCTGGCATGACAGGAGGGTCTGTATTCTGCAGAATGGACTGTTACTTAACAGGAAAGCTGATGGACTCTTTTCATTTTTTTCTTCTTTTCTTTTTACTTTTCTTTATATGCATTTTATTTTCCCACTCCTGCCAGGCAGGAAGCCTCAGCCTAAACTCGGGCAGATTCACCCAGGATTTCCAGAAGCCTTCACCCAGCAGAACTGCAGAGGTATTTAATTAAGTCAATTCAGTCATTATCAAATGTTTTTTTTTCCAGCTCTGAGTTGTCTGATCAATGTATTTTATTCTATAACATTTAGAGTGATGCAAATACAACTGCAAATGAATTAAATGACTTTTTTTTTTCCCCTCAAGTACAGCTGAGCCAGGGAATATTGATAGCACTGTAGAAATAACGTTCTTTGAATTTTCTTAGCCTATATGCATTTCTTACTCGTATCGCCCCAGACATGGTCGGTGTTATCTCATAAAATGTAAACAGCTGTTTAATTTGGTTTGGCTTCAGCTCTGCTACAAGAATTAATTAACCCGATTTTAGGAAAAAGGCAGCTCAAAATGGAGAGATCAGGCAAAGGACAAACCAAGGAGCTCATCAGCCTGGGAGAACATCGTTAGCAAAACCGTCTCTGGGAAGTGACTGACATTAAATGACATTATACAGTAAAACCCCCATAGCAGCCACACGATGAGTGGTTTCTTTGGGTTTAGGCTGTTAGGGTTGGTGGATTTGAATAGTCTGTGATAATTAATGCAGTTCTTACAGTGCATTACTGACTCCATCTGTGCTGGATCAACTGTCCCTGTCATCATCTGTCCCTTCTTCTTCTGTTCTCTAAACAAACCAAACACCTCCCTCACAGCCCCATAGGAAGGCTGCCTTGGAGCTCTGTGGGACTCAACGTCTTATCTCAAGATGGACACTAGCTGGTGAATCAAGACAACATTACAGCCCAGCTAAACCCCCCTCAGAGACACCCTGCTGAGTTTTGGCAACGTGCTTGTTTAGTGTTTGCCTTACTGTAAACTCAAATGGCCACTGACAAGCTCATTTGCCATAACTTCCACTAGTTATCTTTACCTCAGTTTTCCTTTAGCAATTCCAAATGCAGTTTAGGACACAAACTGCTTTTCTTTCTGTTCTTCTTTTTTTCTTCTTTTTTTTCCTTTTTCAATTTTTGTTCATCAGTTTCATAGAGGAAAGTGTAGTGCCCTCATATTTCTGTTAGGAAAAACATCAAATGGTTGTTCCCAAACCACACTCTCCCAGCCATCAATGACATGTCTTATCTGCATTGCCACTTTACCTTCTTACCAGCTGAGTCCAAGCTCACCCCACCACAGGAGCCATTCACAAGACTGCTCTCACCAACACCAAGATCTCTCCTGAGTAGTAGTTAGGAGACTACATGGCATAGGTAAGGCTAGAAATACCATTATTCCACTATTCCATTTTGTACGACCTCAGATTTTCACCTCTTTATGTCCCTGCATATTGCATCACCTTGCCACTGAAGTTCCTTTGCAGAGTTCTAAGGTTCTACTCATAACTTCTCTTTGTGAAACTCATTTTCAATAGATGGGTCGAAATGTAGCAAACAACCCCTGATCTCAGTTCATGGTGATCAATAATACCAGGTTTTGATGGATGGCAGTAGTAGAGTAGATAGTTCTTCTCTTCAGCTTCCCAGCCCTTACAGGACTGAGTTACAAAGTACTGCACAGGAAATGGAGGTTAGGAGAAAAGAAAGAATGGAACAACAAAGAGGCATTGCCAAATGGTCTTAAGTGTCATTATACAATTATTTGGCTATATTGCTGTAAGCATACAAGCAATATATTGAAAGAGACCTGGTGCTTATCACTTTCTTCTCATGCTGCTTTTCCCAATGGAATAATGGCCACAGGGCATCCTCCGAGCTGTCCAGCAATGAGCACCACAGGTCGGGGCTCACAGCTTGGGTATTGGATTGCCAGGATTTATTCAATCCCTCCATTGAGGCTGCAAATTAATGCTTTAAGGTCTCCCTCACATAATTTCCACTGAACTGGGTTAGCCAATATTGTTATTCTATTTTCCCCGGCTTTGAAACCTCTAGCAATTCTATGGGATATAACAGGCATTACAGCAGGAGTCAGGCTGCATAAATTACTTCCCTATGCAGATAATTTCCATTTTAGTAACCAGAAGGAGTGACACCTATAACCTTGGACAAATCTGGGTAATAGCTCTAACTCCAAGTTGAATCATCCTAAACCAAAAAGCTCAAATTCGACAAGAATTTGCTGCTCATCCTTGTTTATAGCTCAAGAGATTTAGTAGACAGAAATAATTTAATTTGAGAATTTAATTGAATATGGGACTGAATAAGTTGGTTAGAGATAACCGGGATCCGTGTATATAGGCATTAAGGAAGCCCTTAACAGGCAGAATTCCCTAAACCCACACTTGTGTGTACAGATCAAGCACAGTTAAGAGAATTTCTCCTCCAGCATTGAATTCTATCTCTTATGCAACAATATCTCTGTATGACAAAGATACTTTTTAGTTAAAAAATGTATTTCAATTTTTATTTGGCAAGGGACAAATGTAATCAGACTCCCAAGCAGAAATATAACAGAGGTTCCAAAATGAGAGATTTCAAAAAACATATATATATATATATATATATATATATATATATATAGGTAGGTCAGTATGGATCCCATATCAAAAGACAAAAATCCTCTCTGTCCAGAAGGATAAGTGTACTTCTTCGATTATAATCTAACGCACACAGAGATAGGATACACCCAAGAGTGTTTCCCTTCTGGGGAAACATTTTGTGAAACTTTCATCCATATTTTCAGCACAAAAGGATCAGTTAAATTAGATGTTTATCCCTATCATGTCAGGAGTTACAGAAATCTAACAGTAGCCTCCAAGTCAATAAAGCAGAACGTCACCACAACACCTCCAAAATGACAGTCATGGAACAGGCAAAGGGCACCAGCCTCCCTCAGAACCTGGGATAGCCCAAGGGAAGTCCTACAGTCCTACACATAGGGCAGAGCTCTTTGATTTCAGTGCACTGATGGATCTCCAATCAAACCTTTGGTTTCCCCCTTGGGTTGGTTGGTTTTTATTTTTCCAATAACAAACACTTACTATAGAAACTTGACCTAACAGACTCCTGACTCATCCAGGGGATAATTTCCTTCACTCTTTTAGTGTACAACTTGGCATTAACAACTGAACTTCTGTTTCTTCTTTATGCAGCATTTTACCACTGATGTTTTGTTTCTTCTAAACAAAGAAAACTCCAATTGCAGTTTGGGAACAAGCCAGGTTACATCAGGGCTGCTTTTTTGGATGCCGTAAGAATATCTGTGCAAGTGCTTAAATGCTCAGAATCTGCCAGCTCTACAGTTTGACTACAAATAAATCCCAGAGGAAAGTGGGGGAAGGAAAAAAAAAAGCACACACACAAAACAAGAGTGACAAATGCTCTCTCCAATCACCTCTGCAGCTTTCAGAGGCTTTCCAAGAGCTCACATAGTGCAGTGAGCATTCAGAGCATTCCTGGTACCTATCATAATACATCAGACTAGTATTGCATCCCTATTTTCTGTCTGTAGTTTCAGAAAGGTGCAAGGAGGCCCTCAGCAAACTGCATCTGGAGAAAATCTGCTCAGAAACATCAGCCAGAAGTTCGTGCCTATTAACAATAGCTGTTTTAAATCGTATCTCACATTAAAAACCTGTTTTGGCATGATTGAACGTACACATCTTCAGCTGAGGTCTCATATAATTTCAGCACAAACCAGGATCCACAAAATTCAAGTTCTCTTCCATTGGTTTCCTCATCCAGCATCCTGTTCCCCAAATTCAAATCTCATTTTCTGTGGATATTTCAACACAGTGAGGGCCAGCAAAACAATGCAATTAGAGTTAAAGCCTGGCAGTGTGGCACATAGAAGACAAAGGCATCTGATTTACTATTACAGCCTTATAAATGCTTTTCTCTGCAATGTTGGCAGTCAAACCAAGAGCTCAACCCAAGAACTCCAGCAGGGCTGTAGGAATAATTGATTTTTCAGTTCAGTAGCCAAATTGGAAAAGAAAATTGTTTGCAATGACCCAAAATGTTTTTTGTTGCTTTTCTCATTAAAGTGAAACCGTGGGTGAGGACTGCTACTTCTCCATCACCCAGCAGCCTGGCTGGGATATGTTTCTGCCAACCCACAGGCAGTCTGCATTGAGCTCCCTGGTTCCTCTGCCCCATTCCCAAAAGAATGGCTCTCATCACCACCTCATATTGCATTTGGAATGAGGTCACTCTCATTCTCTCTGCTTCTTGTATGTCAGGGGGAAGTTGTTTCCTATGAGAGTGGTGAGGTGCTGGAACAGCTGCCCAGAGAGGCTGTGGATGCCCCGTCCATCCCCGGAGGTGTTCAAGGCCAGGTTGGATGGGGCCCTGGGCAGCCTGGGCTGGTATGAAATGTGGAGGTTGGTGGCCCTGCCTGTGGTGGGGGGTTGGAGCTTCATGATCCTTGAGGTCCCTTCCAACCCAGGCCGTTCTATGATTCTCTGAGTCCTGTTTCCATGGACTATTTCACTATCCATCTGAAGAGAACCAGGTGTCCTCTCACCAACACCAGCCCTGTCCCAGGCACCAGATGAGTGCATTACTCCTGGCACTCCAGTATGGTGCATCTAGCAAAGTATTACAGCCAGGAGAGCAGTTTGCCCCAGGTGAACACATGTGCAAGGGTCAGGATGCTCCCTGAGGACAGAGGAACAGTTTCAAAGCCACTTATGCTGAATGTCTGCTTCCCAAATGAAAGTCTGGTCTTCCACTTTCTGGGACCAAGGCCAGCAATGGTCAGGGAAAGCATGTGCTTGTATTTTGCTAGAATATTCTCCCAGACGCCAGCAACTGCCTAGTACACTTTCTTTAGTGGTCTCTGATGGGTACTTAGTTAAAACAGGAATATCTCAGAATGCAATAGTTATTTCCAAATTTCCTGGCAGTCACCAGCTACGAGGGCAGCCTTCCTTCCCTGAACCTTGATTTAGCCACCGACCAGAACAGCAAATCCAAACTTTTTAACATGTGACCAACATTTCTGATTGATTCCAGGTATTCAAGAACGCCACATTTCATATTTTGGAAAACCAGATATCACTCTTAGCTCAAATCATACCTCTGCATCTGGAGCAGCAGCAGACTCAGCTCTTGGGGGGGCAGTCCAGTAGGGTACTCCATTTGCACAGCCCCCAGGGCACCAATGCAGGCATCCACACCCCAGAGCTACCCGAGGGCTGGCACCAGCACAGAGTATGGGTGCTCTGCAGGCAGGCATAAAATCCAGTCCCATTAACACAGAATGGGTTCTCCTCTCTACAGTCAGATGTGCTCCTGTGAACAGCCAAAGTGACAATTCTGAGTTGGGTGTCAATCACCTCCTTTAACTGAATATAACGAAAGACTACTGAAAATTACAGCATAAAAATTATCACTATTTTGAATTAAAAATACTGGAGTCGCAAATTATTTACAGTATGCTTATTTAGAAGGATAATTATCTAACAAATAGAAATGCTTTGCAAAATGTTGGAATATGTTAATTCAAGTATTTTCTTAAAACTAATTGACTTGGAAATCCCTAGTTTCCTTTTACAAACAAGGTCATAAACTGCCTTAAAAATCTCCCAGGAAATTCAAGAGAATTTATTCAACAAGGTATGAAAAAGTAAATCTCTGCTATGCTTATGGATCCTTCCCAAATACGTGTTCATTTTAATTAATCCCATTAATTTTTACAGGATTACTTGCTTGTTTAACCTCAGGGAGCAGCTTTCTGAATGGAAATGAAATTTTGAGCTCCCGTGTATGTTTTTTATGATAACAAACACCGAGAAAACAGAAAACATTTATTGCTGCCTGGAAAGCCTGATTTGTTTTTCTCATATACATTTCCACAGCACTGACAGCAACTGATAGCAGTATATATACTAGGCAAGCACTGTGCTGTGCAGGATGTGAAGTAATTATTCATTTTATTACAGGTAGCTATATTTGAGATTGAAGTTAATCTGGCAATCAGATGAATGGTATCTTCAGCTTCCTATAACTTTGATATAGTAGTTATTTTCATTTGCATATCTGGCCTAAGATTGGAGACTGAGCATTCAAAGAAACCTCGCTTCTGGCATTAAATTATATCAGTATAAAAAAAACAGTGTGGCTTCCTTAATGTTTCTTATAAGTGGCTTTATTTACCTTGAAAGCTTAGTGCAAGCGTAAGATTTATTAGCCCCTTAACATTAATCATTTTTGCTATAAACTTCCACCACCCCCCAGGTTCCTGTGTTATCTTACACGGACACATTCAGCTCTCAAACGAAATGCCATCCCCAGTATGGCCGATCACTAAATCAATCACCATCTGGAAGCCTGCATGCTTCCCCAGGCTCAATGGCACTCAAAGGATAGCGTCCAAAGGCACATCACCTTTTAGAAAGCAATAAGAGAGATATCCTGGTGTTCTTGTACCCAGCAGGTCAAGTCTTCTGGAAAATGGTTTGGTTTCTACTCCAACTTGGATATCCTATTTCTTCTGAATTTTGGTACTCAAGAGTTCAAGACCAACTAATGCTTTCTGAAGGAATAATGGATATTTAGTTTCATGAGTTCTCATTTTTCATTGTTTCACAGACTTACTAGGCTCGGTGCGCTCATTAATGCTCATTTCAACTTGATTAGCAAAAAAAAAAATCCAGAGTTTTTGGTGAATTAAATAATCACTTCCACTTCATAAATATGATTTCACAGATACAGGTTCTAATGATTACACTGTATCGCTCAATAGAAGACAGTCTCAAGTAGAAAGCTGCAAGAGCCTAGGCAAAGTGCATCGCAAGATACGGATGTGCTTGTAAAACAGCCTTCCTCCTTTCTTTTGGTTCATCAGGTGCCATCAAGACTTTCAGGACTTGGACTGAATGCTCAACTTTTCCTTGCACATACCTTTTTCACCAAAATACAGACTTGCAGCCTTACACAGCACAGTTACAATCACAGAACTATAGAATGGCCTGGGTTGAAAAGGACCACAATGCTCATCGGTTCCAACCCCCTGCTGTGTTCAGGGTCACCAAACAGCAGCCCAGGCTGCCCAGAGCCACATCCAGCCTGGCCTTGAATGCCTGCAGGGATGGGGCATCCACAGCCTCCTTGGGCAACCTGTTCAGTGCGTCACCACCCTCTGGGGGAAAAACTTCCTCCTCATATCCAACCTAAACCTCCCCTGTCTCAGTTTAAAACCATTCCCCCTTGTCCTCTCACTATCCACCCTTGTAAACAGTCGTATCCCTATATAATATAACACTCTTACATTATTTATAAGTTTATAAGTTAGGTTTTAAGTTAGGTATATTATTTAGAAGATAGGTTGGCCAGACTTGAAAATCTTGTCATTTGGTGCATGCTATCATATGCACGTTCTGTATCACTTACAGCAGATAAACTTACTTTGGTGCGGGGTTTTGAGTTATCACATGAATTCGCTGTGTCTTCCTGAGGGTAACACAAATCACGGTACAACCATCAGATATCCATCAGAACAAATCCTTTCTCTGGGCTCTCCTTTTCAGGCTGCCCATAGCGCATGGGTATGATGATCTACAGAAAATTGAACAATACACCGTGAAACCGAGTCAGTTATTTAAAACAACTGCAAGTAGGTGGTGTTTTACATATATATTTGCTTGTAAAAAAGCTAACAACAAAAACATGCAAATGCTGTGCTTTCATTTTTGTCCTGGTAAATACACTTCCCAGCAATACAAATACCAATCGTAAACTAACGTCTCCAGGTGTAATGAAAGGGAAACTTGTTCAAGGCTGCAGGAAAGTGGCAGCATCATGTATCAGGAGAAACATCTAATAGCATGGGCAGCAACAACTGCACAGCTGTCATCTGTAATTAGGTGCTGTGAATCATAGTATGTGTTTGCTTTGAACCAAAGTATACACACTGTTTTTTCCATTGAGCAAAAAACATGATAGAGAATGGTTAAGCTCCAATCCTCGTTAAGTTTGTACCTCATCAGACAGCAGCGGTCTTTCCCAGGGCACCAGATGGACGAACTCCTCACTGCAGCAGCTGAGCCCCACGCACAACCCAAGTGCTTGGTGCATGTCCTGAGCTGGGAGTGAGCTTATGGCAAGGGTGGTGCTGGGACTGCTGTGGGCGAATGCCTCTCAGGGCATTGGGATTGCTGTGCAAACTTTAAACGTTACCAGTCTCCATCAGCTATTCAGGTTACCTAGTAATTCCTCGGTATTTTTCTATTTCTGCAACTTCAACATCAGGAACTTGGCCAGACACAACCCTATACTCTTTTGGTGTAAATTACAGATCAGCATCAAGTCTGGCTATGCAAAGAGCAGCAGACTGGGCACCAGCATGGAACATAGAAGCTGCAGTGGTGCAAAGACCTATCAGAAATGTGCTCAGCCCCAGCACTATGAGCCTGCAGCATCCCCTCAGGACAACCTCAGGAGTGGGAGAAGGCCACTTGCAAATAGAAAGGGAAAAAAATATCACTCCTATAGTCTGCAAGGAAATCTGCATTTCCAACAGAGAATCTACATTTCCCCCTCCCAGTTCTTCTTAAAGAAAATTTAAATTATTTGAAAATGGTTATATGCTGCCATTACAATAGCTATGCTACAGCAGAGACTATTTTGGGGACAGCAGAAGAGAGCAGAAGCGTATTTTAATGAAGAAACCAGTCTCTTCCCTTCAGGGCACTACTTGGCAGAGACCAAGAACCCACAGATAACAGATGGTCAGCAATCTCATAACATCCTGGCAGGCCTGACACTACCTACTGGGACAGGATCTGTGGCAGAAAGATAAAAATGGCATTGCATAATGGATGGAGAGGTCTGAGCATTCAAATACACTGACAGAACAACTAATTAGGTCTTACGTTATTGAAACACTTGAAAGTGAAGTCTTTTTGGAACTTAGGCTTACAGGAAAACCAACACAAATAAATATGATTCAAGCACGTACCAGAAATTATTCAGGCCTTACGGTTTTGACAGCAGTAGGGACCAATAGCATAAGCAGCATAAATAGCATTCCTATAATGCTCATTACAAAGCTAAAGTAAAGCCAAGCATTCCTAATAATCCAGCAGATTTTGAAAACAGTGCAGACAGTTTCTTTGCCATTTAAGACAAGAAGTCAGAAATAACTGCACAGCAGCAGATGTGCTTCTCTGACTGCCTCCTCTGATTACTCTTTGGCTGCTCACCATAACTGTTACATCATCTGCACCACGGATACCTTTTTCCCCAACCTGAGACTTTCTCACGTGTTCTGCACAATGTCCTACATCTTTATCTTGCCCTTTTGGTAAACTCAGCTTGATGGGGCGCAAGGGACATGGTCAGTGGGAGTGGTGGGGAAGGGTTGACGTTGGACTTGATGATCTTAGAGATCTTTTCCAAACTTAATGATTCTGCGAGGGCATGGGAGGTGCCCTGTGCAGATTTTGGGTGTCCAGATTGTCTACTCCACACCCTACAGAAGAGCCCCCACTGAAAAGACGTGCAAGGAACCTTTATTTCATCCTATTTATATTTGTGTTCATTAATACGAATGCAAACATCTAGCACATCCAACGTGCAGTTTGGGGAAGGGTGACAGAACCTGGTACATCACCCAGGAGAAAAGGGATGAGAATTGTACCTTATGCTGAAGGTTAGGCAAAAGGAACACAAGGTGTGGGAACACTGGTATGGGAGCAAGTAAGGGAGATCCAGAAAATGAGCATTACCAGCAGCCATGAATTCAATAATTGCACAATACAGTCTGAGAGTCCAAAACCACTCTCTGGAAAGAGGTGCTTAAATCACTGCCCTGAATTCTGGCAGCTGGGCTCTTCTTTACTGGGGAGTTGCCTTTCCTGATACATAATATAACAGATTGATGGTGAGAGCAGTGGTGCAGAAAAGGGATGATAAAATAAAGGTAAGACAACATTGAAGACAAAATATAATGAGACTAAATAGGATGGAAGCCTGGCTCCATAGCATGGCTGCCTCAGGAATGGGGATGCAGGCTGGAGCACTGCCCTTAAGGCAGGCAGGAGCATAGGAGCACCAGGCTGAGGACGATACTGAAACATATCTGTGCTCATGACAAGTGCTCTCACCACTAGGCTACTGCAAAATAACATCACATGCACGTATGGTTTTATATTGTTTTATACTCATGGGTATCATGCAGTTAAAATGAAAATAAAATATTTCATAAATAACATTATATTTTATATGAATATAGAAATTATGTACTGTTTGGAAAGAAGCAGCTGATCTTTGTGCTTGAGGCATGTGGTGAATCCACCGTGCCAATCACCAGGGTTCATCTCCAGATATGGAAGCTCCCACGGGTCCTTCCTCTCAGTATCTGCCCCAGGACTTGCTTCAACACACAGTGGGGGCCCTGAGCACAGCTGGCAGCAGACATTACACCCCAGGAGCTGAGATATGGTTCAGTGGATGGGAACCTCCAGCTTGGCATGTGCAAGAATAGTCAAATGCAATTGGGTGGCACTGACTGCTCACTCCTGACTCCAAAGTGCATTTCTGTAGTATTTAACTAGCCAAAGTTCCTTTTTTTGGCTCTGTTTTCACCAGAAAATCATTCTCACAATCTGCACAAGAACAAATGGAACAAGGCTAAACAAACTCAAAGTTTTCTCCTCTTCTGGCCAGTTAATGAGGTACATGGAAGACAAAACTTCGGTCCTGCTGAATGTTAGCATATAGAGGATGGGCCTCAGAAACTGCATGCAGACCTCAAACTTGTATGTTCGGCTCCACTCTTAGCCTAAAAACAATTGCTCCTCCCCATTTTCTGCTCTTTACCCCAGGCATCCAAAACATCATATGGGGATTTGGGATCCCCATTTGAAACAAATTGTTTTTAATTAAAATAGTAATTTTCAGCCCTAAGAGATGTAAAGTTGCCAGGAGGGAGATGCTTTAATGGAGAGCAATGAGCAATTATCGCCAATCTGCTGCAGGTTCTCGGAGAAAAACACTGGAATATCAGCACAGCCAGTTGCCAGTTGACTATTTATCACTACTGACAGCATTTAACAGCATACAGGTTTTCCTTCCATAAAGGCTCAGCAAGCGCACTTCATTTTCTTATATGCCATCAAGACATTTTGATATAAGAAAGGGATCAGCATGGGAAATGGAAGTAACAAATCTCCTCTCTCTTAAATAGCTCCTCAGCACTTAAGACAAGAGGCGTGCAGCGATCACAGGGGGCAGACACAAGTGGTTCCCTCCTGGCAGTGAGCTCTCTATCCCAGACCCCTCCTTGTAACCCAGAAATACCAGAAATACTCCCTTGGGACATGCTAGCATTGTGGACCATTTAGAAACACCAATCAAACACGTCTGAGTTTTCTCACATACAGTCAGAAGTAAACCATAGGATCAGACGCACCCAAAGGATGAACCTTGGAAGACAAAACCCACTTGCTTTCTGACAATACTTTTTCTTGTTCAAGGACTCAGTGCATGTCATAAATGTATTCCGAAGGAATTTAACTTCTCCAGCATAAAGAACGCTTCCTATTACCAAGAAACTTTGGCTTGATTTTATAGATTCAGGTACATCACCATTTACAAATACACTAACCTAAAAACTATTTGCTTGGCTGGAAATCAGCTGTACAAAAGCAACGACAGCCCCAGTGAAACAGGGCACCCACCAGAAAGAGCTGTATTTGTGGAAGTTCCAGATCTCTAAGTGCAAATCTGCATTTGCATGTGTGTCTGTACGCACATACAGGTGTCAGCAAGTGTCCCATAGATAGAGAAATGGGTATATCCGCACTGATCCACTTCACGCTCCCAAAGTTTCACAGATTACCACATTCAACTTATTTGAAGAAACACATCTTACTTCAGAAGCCAGGACATGAAGTTTTCACTTTTAGATGTCTTCATCTCTACTGAAACAATCCATGAAAGCCTATGTTGGGAATCAAAAAGTACAACTAAGGGAGACGCACGTTTTGATAGGCGGATTGTTAGTGCAGGAAACAACTCAGATGAATAATTAAAAAAAGAAAGCATGTTGGCAAGCTTCCTGAAAACAACTTTTGAAAAGAAAAACTCCACATTTCCTGTCAATAACATGTTTTTCTACTCAGGAAGCAGAGAACATCTGCCTCCTCCACCACAGACACCACAGAGCAGCACGTTACTCCAAGGAGCATCTATTGGGTGACCTACTCGGGGTAGCATCAAGATGAAAAGTCCTCTTCTTCTTTGTAATTCCCTTCTCGACTGCTTCAAACCTCATTAAATCAAGAAGAACGTTAACCGTACATTGAAGCATGTGTTGCATGAGCCCCTTTTTTTCCCAGAAATGCAGGCACTGTTTATTAATAACGGTGCCACTCAATTCCCTTAGGTAATAAACACCAACAGATGACACTGTATTCACCCGCGGCTATACCCTAATCATTAATTAATATTAAGTAGAAGTACGAAGGACAGAATTACTGGAGAAAGCGAGACTCTTAAAAGAATCCCACTGAAGGATGTTTAAACAGATATTCCACAAGGGCAAATAGAGAAATTAAATTTTCCCTTAGCAATCTCTGTGACAACAGGAGAATACTAAATACCGAGTGTAAGGGACGTGTTGCAGCAAAATGTTTTGCCTTATTTTTAATTTAAATGTAGTGATATAGACGAAGAGCCTGGAGGCATCAGCCATTGACAATCAGAGCTTACATAATGAGTAAGTCTTATAAGTGTACCAAAATCACCGCTGGCCACAAATGCTTAAGTCATCTGAGGATGCACTTTTTCACTATAGATGTGTGCACAGTCTTTTTTTTTTTTTTTTTCCTTTTTTTTTTTTTAGGGGGAATATTTTCAAAAAATATGATTTCTCTTCGGCAAAAAAAAAAGTCCTTTGAAGCCTTCCAAATAGTCTTTGAAGTTGAGATAGAGAAGTCATTTTGCATTCCTACAGCCATTTTACCTTCCCCTTCCTCCTCTCTCCTAAAAAAAAAAAAAAAGGCAGAGAGCTTAGTGAAAAATTTATATCATGAAATAGGTGGACTCATCTCGTGACATCAGAAGCATTCAAGCAAACAAAATTGCATCCAAGTGGAAGTGTACATATCTTTTATGTAAATCAAAGGCACTGTGAACTGAAATACTGGAAAATCAAGATTAATTATTTCAGATTAAGTGCTACAATCTATAACTCAGAATTCTACAATGTACCTCATCATAGAATGGCCTGGGTTGAAAGGGACCTCAAGGATCATGAAACTCCAAGCCCCTGCCACAAGCAGGGCCACCAACCCCCATATCTAATACTAGACCAGGCTGCCCAGGGCCCCATCCTTGAACACCTCCAGGGATGGACAGGGCATCCACAGCCTCTCTGGGCAGCTGTTTCAGCACCTCACCACTCTCATAGTAAAGAACTTATAAATCATCATAAAGCATATGATACATTAATAGCCTGGTAAATAAATACTTGCCTTATAGAGCTGTCCTCACTTAGCAACCTAATGGATTTATCAAAATCAGGTACATGCTTTGTGGCAAATCACAGAGGTCATTCAAAACCCATGGAAGTGACTGAGGCCATACAATGCATTAGCAGCACAATTTTAAAGCTGTGCTTTTCCTCCTTGTGTTCCTATAAATGTATTTCTCTTCTTGACAACGCATCCTAAGGTGTCAAAGATTTCCCCGTATACATCTTTTTGGAGCCTCAGACAAACGAGAATGGCTGATTTCACTCGAAAACTAAAAGCTTTGAGATAGTTCTCTGTGGGATGATGAAGAATCCCACTTGTACATGAAAACAATCAGTAAATACAGGCTTCTTCTTCTATAAAACACAATTTGTTAAATACAAATGTTCACTAATGGAAAATGTTTTACTGCTGCAAAATACAAGGCTGCTCGAAAGACAACCTGAAATCAATAAGAAAGCAATAAAAGCACCAGCACACACATAGAGTGGGCAAGTATAAATAAAAAGCGCATTCTGTTATTTTTTTATGCCCTCTTGAAGAACGGCACGGCTTCTCTTTATCCATCTACAGTGCAGAAAGTCACATCTGTGCTCAGATTCTGGTAAGTACCACTTGTTATTCTGCAATTCACTATTTCCTTCTGCTCTAAATCCCACCAACAGGTCAACAGAAACTCTCCACCTGACCCATCCCATGAAAGAAGTGTGATGGGATATATATAATACATATATTTGAAGCGATTCCTCATTACTTTCATCACCACTCACAGTGGATGTGTGAGAACAGGGAGACAGGAAAAAATGGCAAATAAATCAGGATAGCAAATAGGTGTGTATTTGTGTAGGAAGCCAAAGTGAACTCACAAATGGGAACTGACTGTTCCCAACCATGAATACCACCATTTGGTGTTGAGATTTTATTAACACTGGAAAATGACATATTTTATGTTCAACTAGTTAAATAGTCGTGGAAAGCACGTGTAAAACTATTGCAAATTTCAAGCATTAAATTACTTCAAGTTATGTGAAAAATTCATTTCATAGAATGTCCTGGGTTGAAAAGGACCACAATGCTCATCCAGTTCCAACCCCCTGCTATGTGCAGGGTCGCCAACCAGCAGACCAGGCTGCCCAGAGCCACATCCAGCCTGGCCTTGAATGCCTGCAGGGATGGGGCATCCACAGCCTCCTTGGGCAACCTGTTCAGTGCGTCACCACCCTCTGGGGGAAAAACTTCCTCCTCATATCCAACCTAAACCTCTTCTGTCTCAGTTTAACATCATTCCCCCTCCTCTTATCACCGTCCACCTTCATAAACAGCCATTTCCTCTCCTGTTTATACGCTCCCTTCAAGTACTGGAAGGCCACAATGAGGTCTCCCCAGAGCCTTCTCTTCTCCAATCTAAACAAGCCCAGTTCCCTCTACCTTTCCTCACAGGAGAGCTGCTCCTATGTTTATTTAAAAAAACAATTTTCTGCCTGCAGAACCTAAGTTGCCACAACTTGAAACTTCTGCTTTCCTGGCAACTTCAAGGCATTTGATGGCTTTATTCAGACTAAACAAATGCAGACACACTTCTCACAGCAATGGGCAACATACAGATTGAGATTTGAAGTGTGGACCACAGAGAGCTTCATTTACCATTTGAGCAGTCAATGGTGAATGACTTAAGCAGAAGGGTGGGCTACCAAAATACCCCATGGTTGTGGGAGAAGAAAGTAAACTACAGGCAGAGTCAGTGTGTTGAAAATGAAATGAATAAAAATAGGCATCATCCAGCATGCAAGTCCGGGCAGCACTGTGCCAAATGAGGCAGGAAATCCTACAAATGTAGTCATTTAGCAGCTCCCGGATTTCAGGCCACCACAGCAATCAGCCATGAAGGGGGTTTTCTTATGCTACGTGCAGAGTTCTGGTGCTGCTCAATTATTCTGATTTTAGCTCAGTGCAAAAAATAATGTTAACGACAATAAAAATTCTGCTCTTCAAACCGTATTGATTTGCAGGATTATGCTGGACGATGGGAGAGCATTGCTGTTGATTTCATGCCATTTGAATTGATCGCTATCTGCCCACCTGCCTTAAACAGCCTGCGACAACGCTCCTTCCTTTCTCAGAACCTCAATATTGAAAATGCTTTCATTCTGTATATCATAGTCCTGAAACTGATAGCGCTGTTCCAAACGTGGCCACCACTTGCTTAAATCAGGTCCAATATGCACCTTAAGGGCAAACCAGGATTTTTCGAGCGGCCCTCCAAGTTTGAGTTCCTATTTCCATAGCAAACACTGTGTTTGGTCACCTTCTATTGCGGAAGTTCACGTGCCGAAGCACAACACGGTACAAGGCTATGACTTTGGGTTGGTTCTGTTTGCAAATCCTCCCCCCGGAGCATTAGCAATGAACCACACCTCTGATCAGAATTCGTTCTGTATCTCCTAACCCTGCTCACAGACCTGTAGCCATGGGCTGACGAGGAAAACATTTTCACTTGCATAAGTTAAGCCCAATGGTGGGATAAAATGCTATACAACTTATGATGAAAAATGAAGAACTGGCAAACATGGAAAAATCAGAAAGATATTTAAGATTTGTGCTTCCCTTTGCCACACGAGCAAACATTGCCTTCCACAAAGATTTCTGATTTACTATTTAACTGAGAAATTAGCTGCAGAACACAGGTAGGACAGACTCATTTGGTGCAGGACAGCACAACCAGACCAACCCGGCCACTCACATTCCCCACCACTCCGTAGTTTTTTTAAACCATGCAGTTTTTAGGTACCACCAGGAGGTATTTTCCATGAGCTTTCATGTAGCCTGAACTCACCTGGGGGCAGTGCTGCCTGGCAGTGAATGCACCTGTAGAAAATCCCTCTTTTAGTTAAGTTTTGAAATATGACTTTAGAAACCCAAAATGAACTAGAGAAAGAGGAAGGTTTGAGGACGGTCTTCGCTATGCCTGCACCAAGAGGCTCATCCTCACCCAGTAATAACCCAACTCACCCCCCCCCCCCACGACGGCCAGCATCCCTGCACCAGGCCCACACTGCAGCTTGCAACCACTCTGATCAGACATGAGAAGGACAGGAAAAGTGGTACAGCAGCGATGCCCTTCCCATTGAATTCCATTATACGAGGGGCATGCAGCAGGCTGCCACCATGGCACTGCTGTAGGGGCTGCCTGGGACCCCCCCTGCAGCTCAAAGGATCTGAAATGATCCTTAGGTTTTGTGCTTACCTTCCTATTAAACAGCACAGGGAACTTAACTCAGATTAATGTATGTTCATACATTTTAATTGTAGATTAAGGTGTTTGGTGGATACATAAGAAACATCAGAAGCATATTAACTTCTGCTAGTTTTAACAAAATAAAAAAGCTCCTGACAAGTTTGCAATTATTCTGCAATTAGATGGAAATTACTTTCTGTGCTAATTGCTCTGACAGGTGCCTAATAGCTTCTCTAAACGGGGGCTGAGAATTTACCCCTGGGTATTCTCAATTACTTTGCTTGACCACCTTTTACATCTCCTTAAAGCGGTGCAGACATATATACATACTTCAATAACATCCTGCTGGGGCATTCCCCCACCCAGCAGCTGTGCTCCTTCCTCCATGCCCACCTCCGTGCACCCCTCAGCTCCACACCACTGGAAGCCTCCCACCCTTGGGAGCCCTCCTGAGCCCCTGAAAGCTTTTCTAGGTTTGCTTCTGAAGCCTCTAAGGTCAAAATTTCAGCAATATTTATTATGTTATTATTTTTAACACACAGGGGCTCTCCCCATGCCTGGCACAGGTCACAGCCCTTCCAGTTGCACACACAGAGGGCGCAGTTATTGAGACCTCTCACACGTACCCCAGATGTAAATGTGCTCAGCCCAAGTGCAGACACACAGCTAACAGTCACTCCTGCGTGTTGTTCATCTCCATTACATTGAAGACTCTCCCTGGCAGACAGTTTTGATATTTTTCAAATTAATTTTTAATCATTAGACTCACGCTATAATGTTACTACAGGTGTAAGGCTGATGGCCCACCTGGGGGCTGTGTGTCTGCAGATAACCAAGAAAAACCAACCAACTGCTTTACCCACAAGAAAGCAGCAAAGTGCCTTTTCGATTCAGAAGAAGAAGCACTCAGCCCTCCCTCCCAGACGTGGTCTCCTGAGGACTTCACCACTACAGCCCTCTTCAAATTGAAATTTCGTGTACATAGAGTAATATAACCCACATATGTTTAATATAGTCTTACTGTGAAATCCTTTCCCAACTTGTTTGCAAACACTATAATGCTGAGAAACAAATGCCAGCTCTTGCATTCAAATGGGAGCGTTGCCTGTGAAATGGTGACCTTTGTTTTCTATATAGGCATTCACAGCTGTTAGCCAAGATTATCTATACATCCCAAGGTGTATTTCATCTGAAATGCAAAGCGTTTCTCTATGGCACCTATGGTTAGCTGGGGATGCAACGAGTTTGTTTCCTCGTGACTGAGAGCTATTTGCATGACTTTCAGATCTTTAGAGGTGATTTACAACCTCTGCATTCACATCATGGGTAGATAAACAGGAAAACTGCAATGCCTACAACAATCATTATCCTCAACATCTGGTTTATCCTAACAATAATTCTATACACAATGAATTCTATCTTAATTATTAGGGCTGAGCTGATTGGATTTTCCTTCATTTCCTTCAGAGTTTACTTTCAATAGCACAAGACCCCTTTCACGTCCAGCCCCAGCGGACTGTAAGCACATCGGCTGGCAGCACAGCAAGCCCTCTGTGCATCACACAGCACTCCTACAGGGAACACACACATTGACCACTTCCCTCTTACAGCAAATATCAATTTTATGGTTAATTTGACCTGTGAAATTCAACTCTCTGCATGTCTGCACTGCAATTAGGCAGGGCAATAGCAGCTCAGGAACACATTGGTTTTAATGTAGCCAGTTGCAGCAGAAAGAGCAGGGAAGGCACAGCTGCAAACTTCTGAGTGTGTTGCACATGGAAGTCTATGCCATTAGGAGCTCATCTTGTGAGCAGCTGGCCACAAGGATGATCAGAGGGCTGGAGCACCTCTCCTAGGAAGAAAATTTGAGAGAACTGGGCTTGTTTAGATTGGAGAAGAGAAGGCTCCAGGGAGACTTCATTGTGGCCTTTCAGTACTTGAAGGGAGCGTACAAACAGGAGCGGGAAAGGCTGTTTATGAGGGTGGATGGTGATAGGACAAGGGGGAATGGTTTTAAACTGAGACAGGGGAGGTTTAGGTTGGATATGAGGAGGAAGTTTTTCACCCAGAGGGTGGTGACGCACTGAACAGGTTGCCCAAGGAGGCTGTGGATGCCCCATCCCTGCAGGCATTCAAGGCCAGGCTGGATGTGGCTCTGGGCAGCCTGGTCTGCTGGTTGGTGACCCTGCACATAGCAGGGGGTTGGAACTGGATGAGCATTGTGGTCCTTTGCAACCCAGGCCATTCTAGGATTCTATGAATAGGGCACATATTCAGGAGAGGCCAAAACTTTCACTGCAGAATGATCAACATGCAGTGAAAAAATACTTAGGAAAAAGAAAACCTATTTATTAACTTGTGTTGGGCAGCAGGTTAAGAGGATGCAGAAGGTAACAAAACTGTCACTGAATCTCTGCACCTCTCTGACTTCGCTGAAGCACAGCTTGTGTTTGAAAATAGCTCAGGCTTGCCTCAGCAATTCTGTAATTACACTATCTGTCATTAATTACAGAGCTTTAAAAATGCACTTGAGTGACATTTCTGATGACACTAAATTACAAACACAAACACAGCGTGCAAAGATTGCAACAAATCTTCCACTCATTAATGCAACAGAGATGTCTGAAAAGAAAAATATACGGTGCCCTTTATTCTAAAAATATCTGAAATAAATAACTTTGGCCAGTTCTCATCTTTTGCTTTTTGGAGAACTGTCGTGCGTTGTTATTCTGCCTGTCTGTATTGGTCTTAGCACTATGCAAATGCAGCTGCACTCCACTGCAATTGCACGGAGTTCAGAACATTTTGTTTCCAATTTCCCCCTCACAGCCTTGTTTATACTTTGAGTATTAGCATTCAGAAGTTGAGCAGCCTCGCCAAGCTTACCCCAGGGACTTGTAATGGCTCTGAAGCCTTCTCTTTGTTCCTACCGCACTCGTAGCCAAGCTCCGCGAAGCAGTCGCTTGCAGCTTGTCTTTGCCTCAACGTTAACTAAAGATGCAACTCAAAACTCTGCTGCTCGCTCAGCTCCCCCAGCACACCCAAATATGTTCATAGAATCATAGAATTGCTCAGGTTGGAAAAGACCATCGAGTCCAACCACAGCCTAACCATCCTACCTAACTCTAACAACTCTCCACTAAATCATGTCCCCGAGCATCACATTCAAATGGTTTTTAAACACATCCAGGGATGGTGACTCAACCACCTACCTGTGGAGCCCATTCCATTGCTTAACAACCATTTCTGTAAAGGAAGGGTTAAAGCTATTTAGAACACAGCCAATGTGAACACTCCTGAGCACAGCGCAGCCCCAGATATCATCCCCCCCCACCCAGCAGGGCTGTGCAGATGATGCTGACTCCCAGAACACCATCACAGGGACCTGCCTGGCAGAATTAAATGCTTGTCCAACCAACTGCACACGCTCCCTAAGCAAGCGCCATCAGCCTGCAAGGAGAAACTCAAGCACAAGAGCTGCCGCTGCTTAAAGCTCTCTGCAATCTTCATTCATTCAGATGCTTAGGCTGGACTCCTTGGTATTTCTTACTGCCTTCTGTTCAAAATCAGCAAACCCAGGGAAGCCCCCAGCTTTTCAAGCAAGTCTCACTCTTCTCCTTTCCCTCCTGCTTTGCAGTGAGGTTAATTATTAACGCTATCCTTTGATTCCCTAGGTCACAAATCAGCTTCAGAAACACCAGAAGGCCTATTTGACTACTCCATCTGTCGTTTTGCCCTCGTATCTGCAGTTCCACCTACACCGAAGGCTGGTTTCCTCCCGTTCTCTTTGAAAGACTTTCAACAAGTGCAACATTCGTATCATCCTCCACTGGGCTGACAATGTACTGCAAACATCCCGTGATTCACCAAGCAACACTGGGAAGACCAAGCGCCCAAAAGGTATCAGAAGGGGGAGGTGGGGAAGAGAGCTGCATAATGTCAATGCTTTCGGTTTTACCCTGCCTCATCATAGAAGGTTAACAGCAGCCGGAGATTCAAACTCATGCACTCCAAATCATCCATTCCGTGTTTTGAAGTGCAACAATATGTGTCAAAAAAAAAAAAGGAAGAAGCCTGAAAATAGGGTCTGCTTGAAAGGTTGGTTATTTTTGAAGAGTAGTTTTGATTCTTTTTTCTCTATGCCTCCCATAAGTAATCCTGTGTGATTAATTAAAGAAAGCAGCACAAAGCATGACATGCACACTTGTATTTCAATGCACAAGAGAGATGTCTTCTACATGAGAAAAAGCCCAGAAAGCTCTCACTTCACTCAGGCTTTGAATCACTCAGAAAGCAGATGAAGACTTCAGGCATCAAACAATACAGTGCTCTTTCAGTCTCCCTCGCTTGGCCATATATTAATATACAAGAATCTATGCATTGAAAAATGAATGGTTTTCCTCAGTTCCTCCACACTCATTAAAAACACAACATTTTTGCTTCTTCAGCTAAATTCACCTTAAAATACTCATGCTTTAGCAAAACTCTCCTGTTAAAGATGAATACCTTATAAATAAACTAAGCCACGAAGATGATCAGAGGGCTGGAGCATCTCTCCTGTGAAGAAAGGTTGAGGGATTTGGGCTTATTTAGCTTGGAGAAGAGAAGGCTCTGGGGAGACCTCATTGCTGCCTTCCAGTACCTGAAGGGAGCTTACAAACAGGAGGGAGAGAGACTTTTTACACAGTCTGATGGCGACAGAGCACGGGGGATGACTTTAAACAGTGGAGAAGCTGTGGGTGCCCCATCCCTGGAGGCAATCAAGGCCAGGTTGGAAGGGAGACTGGGCAGCCTGATGTTGTGGGTGGCAGCCCTGCCGTGGCTGAGGGGGTGGAACTGGGGGACCCTTAAGGTGTCCCCCAACCTAAGCCATCCTGATCCTATGATTTAACCAGGATCACACCTTGGCATTCATGGCTGCAGTTGTTGAATGGGTTGCAGCCTGGAAAGCACGAAGTACTCACAGGCAGGGCTGAGTTCTCTCAGAAAGCTGATTTTTGTCCACATCTATTGGAAAAAAAATCCTGAAGTGTCACAGCAATCACAAACAGCAGCTCATAGCACAGAGACAATCTAGAGTTCTGATGGGAAAAAAAATCTAATACATCAGAATGAAGAACGAGAGGAGATGGGAAGGAACAGAAATTACAGCAGTGGCACAGCTCACTCTCTTGGGAGCAAAAGGAAACCCACATAAATCTTCAAAAAGCCAAGCTGAGCTCTAGAAGGCAGGAAACTTTGAGTCAGACCACTCTGTGCCTGCTGAGCACACCACATACCTTCCTGGAATTCCAAAGTTTGTTTTCAGCTTAAGAGTAATGCAGGTTTGGGGTTTTTGCTGCTTTTTTTTTTTTTTCTTTCCTCCTGTGGAGGAGGTAAATTCATGGTTTAACAGAAAATGGATCAATGTGGAGAAAATCCCAACTTTCCACAAAAGCACAATGCAGCTGTCTGTTCTGCAAGATGTTCTGCAGAGCCTCCCCTTCTTCTTCTATCCTACTGCACTGCTGAATTAGGTCTATGCACAAACTATCCGATGTGTTCCATGTCAAACCAACCATTAGCACGGCACACTATTCCTCCATACACAACAGCAGAAGTGCTTCGACTTTACAGAGCCTGCAAGCAATCCATTACCTGATTTTTTCCTCTACGCTTTGTCAGGTTTCTCCAATTAAGTTTTACATAAGATTTTCAATTTTTGTACAGCAGACCAAACAACTTGCCTGAAACATGGCTTTAATTAAAGCACTCCAGCATCTCATCTCTGTGCATGCAGAGTTCCTCCAGCAAAAAATACAGGAGGAGCTGGACACTAGATCTGAGACACTGGTTAGCTGCAGAAGGAAAAGTCACACAAAGAAATAAAGGAGAAATGTAGAACCAGGCAATTAACATCTAAACCTAAATCCCTCTTCTATTGGGTGCACCTTTTAATTCCCAAATAAATAAAAATGCTATTACAAGCATTGCACTTTGCACGCAGTAATCTCCTTCCTGGTTGTTGAAAGATGGAACAAATTGGACTGCAACAGCAGAATGCCCAAGGAGAGGACGGTGTAGAATCAGCCCACTCCTGGGTCAGCTCCTGGATGTCTTCTTCAGGCACTGGGAGCTCCAGCTGTCCAAGGAAGTCTTGGGAAGTGAATGACAGCCAGAAAACTGCAACTGGTCCCTTACCTTTCATCACTGAAAACAGCAGAGGGTCTGGCCAGCTCTCATGTCTTACACAACAGCCATTTAAGAGCTTTATCTGAATGTTCTGCACTATAATTCACAAGTGGAGAGGGTAGAGGGAAAGGCTACAAAAACATATTGAGGGATTGGAAAATAGGGCCACGGAGAAAGATCTGCAGAGGTAGATCTATTTAGTTTACCAAAGAGAAGGTGAAAGGGGAACTTTGATCACAATTTAAGAACCTAAAAGGATAATGAAAATCTGCAGCAGCAAGCACTTCAATCTAGAGATGAATGTGCATCAATTTTCAGGGGTCACAAGTGGAAAAGTGCCAGAATCACACCACAAAGAAAAAAAACCACTTGAATTAGTGCTGTGGATAATTAATAGCTGAAGAAAATCACCAAAGGTTCTCACAGATGCACTACTGGGGAAGTCTTGAACACAGTATTTCTCTATAGATGTGTCCCAGTTCATCTGGAGTTTTTTGACCTGAATTATTTCAGACAAAATCATAGAATCATAGAATGGCTTGGGTTGGAAGTGACCTCAAGGACCCTCGAGCTCCAACACCCCCACCATAAGGCAGGGCCACCAACCTCCATATCCAGTACCAGCCCAGGCTGCCCAGGGCCCCATCCAACCTGGCCTTGAACACCTCCAGGGATGGACGGGGCATCCACAGCCTCTCCGGGCAGCTGTTCCAGCACCTCACCACTCTCATAGTAAAGAGCTTCTCCCTGACATCCAATCTCAGTCTGCCCTCCTTCAACTTCAAACCATTTCCCCTTGTCCTGCCATTATCTACCCTTTCAAAGAGTTAGCTCCCCTCCTGTTTATAGGCTCCCTTTAGTTACTGGAAGGGATCCCTTGAAGTACTGGAATGAAATTCAAAGCCCGTGCTGTGCACTGCTCAAACCAGATGAACTCCAGATCTGATGGATACAAAAATTGGTGGATCCAAAGCAAAACAAAACATAACATAGCTTTAATAATTTTTTTTCATAGATAATTAAAAAGAATAGGGAAACACCCTGGTATGCAGCATTTCAATGCAGAACTTACGGTAATCAGTAGACAAGTAGACAAACTTTCTTGCCGCTCCTGTATAAGTCACATTTCTGAACAGATCCGGTCTGATGAGAAAAGCATCTGGTGAGAAATGGACATGGCTCTGTTGTCTCCAAAGGGTCAGGGGCCAGATCTGATCCAACCCAAGCAACAAAGATAATTACCGTGCTCAGAGACACGCGAGTTGCCAAAGTATGCTCCTCGTCCAACAGAGGCTCTGCCACCTGCCTCCTCGTCTTCTCCACCTCCCCGAATCACCACCGGGCACGGCTGCACTGGGCTGGCTGCGATGTGATCTGCTTTGCTGAGCAACCCTCCCAGCCCCAGCCGTGGTTGCACAGTTGGACATCGCTGGCTCCATTCAACTCAAATTGCATTGAGCTTAATTGATTCATTAAGGTAATCACCACTGTCATATCGCGTGCTCATTACAAACAACAACAAATTACTCAAAATGTTTTCCCTTCTGAGCAACTGTATCAAATACATTAATCAAAAGTTGTTTGGTTGTTTCAGTGACTCATTATCTACATGCCATTTATATAATAAAAAGCAAATGAACAACAACTTGCCATCAGTCGGCTACTTCATTTTTCCCTAATGAGCTCTAAAATGTACTAATTAAACAAGCAGTGGTGCTCCTGATTTATATGAGAAGGGCTTTGACCAAAAATATCCTTCATCCATGGGCAAAGCTGTGCTCTGCCCAACAGTTTGTCAGCTTTCAAGAGCTCTGCCAGTGCGTGTTACTGATGACAGAAGGCAAACCTGGTATGGCAAAGCCAAAGTTCTCAGATTAGATTAAAAAAAAAAGTCACTTGTAACTCATATCCCCCATAACAAAATTGTAACGTAAGAGTGAAAAACGCCCACGTTATGAGCTTAATCTAAAATCAAGATGCCCAAAGAAGCACTTCATGAACCACATCCTGCCAGGTAGGTATAAAGTTAGCCCATAAGAGATTTGATAAAACTTCTTCACACTATGCCCAGAAGCTGGTATCTTCTGTTGGCGCAGCAGATGATTGTGGTCTGCAGACTTCGTAACAAAGCAGGGAAGCAGTGCCATAGCAGTTAAATCTCAGAGCAGATGTGAATTATTCCCATTAAGTCAGCTATGTGTTTCTGTCAGCCATGTGCCACCAACCAGGTCTCCACTGCCATGTCAGCCTTCTGGTTTGAAATGCACACAAGAGATTCCACCAGACACACACAGAAATGTCTTAACTGACAGTGACTCCCACTGTTCTGAAGATCAGCAAACTAAAATAATCATGTAAGTGACTATTCTCTCTAAGGAAGAAACATTAATTCTTCACAGCATTAAGTTAATGCATTATTTATTTCTTACTATGATGCTGCTTGTGCTTTCTCACACTGCGATTTAGTGCAGAGATGCTCCTAAAAACCCATCAGTATATCATAATTTGCTGCAGGTGCTCATTACTTTATGCAGCTCATTTTACACCACCCTTAGCTTAGCCATCACCACTTACCTTCAGTGCAAAAATAGCTGTTCTTCGGCTCCTCAGGAAGGACTATAATGCAAATTTCCAACAATCTTTGGTCTTGGAGATGAGACAGACAGCTGCATTAACAAGAAAAGACCATCACATCACCTTGGGTAGAGCAATGTGCATGGAGTTTGTGCAAATCTGGATGTGTCAGGGGGTAGGAGGGTAACCTCCCAGCAGCCTCATGTTGTCCACCTTCATGGGTGGACATCAAGGTCCATATCTGCAGGCCAGGAGGGGTCTGCTCTTGACAGTGGGGGGATTGCATGTGCTCACTGCCCATCCTCACCAAGCAAGCACTGTCTCTGCGTGCCTGCCCATGCAGGGAGAGTTGCCCCTGTGTGCCTTAAATGATCTCATGTTTCCATTTTTCCAGTTTTTGAGGCAATCTACAGAGCAACAGGGTTTGAGTGAGGGAGAGAAGTATCAGAGGGTGAGCGTGGAAGTATTGCAATGAAGAGGGATGCAATGCAGGATAAAGGAGAAGGCCTGATGTGATAGATGGGCTGTCCTATTGCTGATGATAGTTTTTCTACAAATCATCAGAGCTCCTGCCTCAAAGACGGATTGTCCAATTTGTCTCCATGGGAAGGGGAGCGGCAGTTGTGAGCAGCTGTTCCTACAGCACTGGGCCAGGCAGAAGGAACGCCTCTGCCCTGCTGGCACTCATGGCGTTGGCCAACCAGCACTGGCCAGTCACTGTTTTCTGCTCCCATACTATTCTCTCACACCTAATAGGCCCATCATCTGAGAGAAGTTAATTAGAGTGAGAAGTAAGGCAATGCCAACAGATAATCACATTAGTATCACAGCTAAATGCACCGTGGTGCTGCTGTTTACACAGGGTAGGAGCAGCAGCCCATTTATAAAGTGCTGAGAACAGGCTGGCTCGTAACTCAGCTGCTCCTATCTGCAGCAATATTTCTTTGCCTTTTAAGACAGTTTCTTGTTTTTCAGAGTTATCTATGAAACAACAGATCTGAACTCTATTAACTTTAAGCTTGGCACATTGTTTATAAAAGGTCCTGAAAGCTTCATCCTTTCCTATTGAGTGCTTCCTAGGAGAAATAAATAATCTGCGTTTATTTATGAGCTGTGATATAATTATTATAAAGAAAAATAATCAAGCCATAAAGAATAATCTAACATTGTTCATATTGCTCAAAGCAGGAGAATAACAAAGTACTCAAATCCAGTAAGAAAGCTTTGTGTAAACACTCCTTTCTCAATATAATCCAAAAACACCCTACCCTATCACCAACACCATGGTTGTACTGGGCCATATTGAGTAAAACACCAAGCATAATAACATGGAAATATATATATATATATATATGTATACACACACACACACATTTGTTATGGGTATTATTTTTTTTTCAACACAAACAGATGATTAAGTAGTAATCTTTGGTGATGTGGAATGTATTCAGGGGGCAGAGGCACCTTTAACTCAGCAATAGATCATCATTCATCATAGCACAGGAATGTCAATATCACAGAGCTCAACAGCTGACTTAGCCTGTACCCTCTTTTCAATGTAAGTCAGCTAGCTAAGTACAAAAGAAGAGGACAAGTGCACTGACATATAGGAAATGCTCCATCATCCAACATTTTGCAGCATAGAGATAAGCAGTCCTTCATCAATCACACACCTCTGTCTTGTTTGAAATGTAAAAAACAATAAAATACATAATAATAAAAATTCAAGTCATCTTGAGCAGGCAATGAGTCAATGGAAAAATGAACCTGATGCTGTTATTTGTAGTTCCCCTTTTTGATCCCGAAGCGCAAATTAAGGGGCAGATTCAGAGTTACCATGGACCTTTCTTGAAGAGGAAAAATAGAGAAGAACCCAAGAGCTTAATATGTCACTGCAGGGATTAGATTAACCAATTTTATTTTAGGTCAGGGAAAAAATAGAAAACTTGATTTACATAATAAGAATAATTCATACAGTAAGGATAAAATAACGCAGGTTCTGAAAAGATTTGCTGGAATTCTTTGAGAAAAGGAGAGAACTCTGAAACACCATTTATTTAGACTTCTAAGCATGTCTCACAGAGCATTTGGATTGGACTTGGTGATCTGGAAGGTCCTTTCCAACCTAGAGGATGCTATGATTTTGGGAAAGCATCACAGAATTTCAGAGGGCAAAATAGAGTTTTCCTGTGGTTTAGAATCCAGTTAAGACACACACAGTTCAGTAGGAGGGAACAGCTGACACACAACCAGACATGCAGATAAGCTTTCAAATAGGTACTCATTCCAAGCCTAAGCAGAAATGCCATGACGGCACAGCCAAACTGGTTCAAGAAACCCAGTTTGCATTATGGGAGAACATGCTGCTCTGAGATGACTTCAGATGACTTCTGCCTGCTTCTAGCTGCCTTATTTCAGCCATTCTCCTGTTCTTTACCTGGGTTCTGGGCTAACTTCAGTACTCACTAGGAAGAGATGCCATCACAGTTGCAGAGCTCCCTCCAGTTGCATGGCCAACATTTCTTGCCATTACCAACCTGAGGGCAATGAAAACTTTCACAGAATGACCACTCAGTGTCTACATCAAAGCATGGTTATACGGAGCCAAACCCATAATGTGTCCAGAAGTACTCCATCAGTCTCAGAATACTTATTCCAATTTAAAAAGCTTTGTTTCATCCTATTCCTGCTCTGTTTCAAACACCCCATTGCCAACAGGCCTTACGCTGGGCAGGGCATGCTGGAGTCATGGGAAACATCCCAGACTTTCAGCTTTAAATTTCCTTCCTGAATTATCATAGAATCACCAAGGTTGGAAAAGACCCACAGGATCACCCAGTCCAACCATCGAGTCCAGCCATTCAGTTCATTGAGAACCACTGTAGTTCTTAACAGTTTTATACCCCAAATATTTTGTGTATAACACACAGTGGTTATCACCACCTTGTCCGCAACCACATAACGGGGTTTTAAAAGCAACAAAAATACTCCAAGTATCCTCACAGTCCAGGAAAAACTCACACAGAGTTTTCTCAGCAGTCCCCATGATAGCAGCCCTGCTAACAGCAGCCCCCAAAGGATCAGCACATGAGACTGCTTTGTGCAGCAATGTCTGTATGTTGGGATTAACCCAATAGTTTTTTAGCAGGAGACTTCTTGACAGCCTTACGAGCCTGCTGCAACTAAATCTGTATCATTTTGGTAGCAGAAACCATTCTTTTCTATGCTGTTCTCAAAATATGATTGTTTATTACGAAGACAAATCTCACAGCAATCTAATGAGGAAAAAAAAGAGGTGTAGTAATTAACTGCTGAACACTGTCAGCCTGGGCAGATTCTTGGCAGTCTCTGCATCCCTTGTACCTTTCTCCTCAAAACTTTGAGTAGGTGAACAGGGAAATGTAGCTCTTCAAAGGATTTTAGATATCAGTCGATAGGAGCAAGCTGGGAGATGTTTGACATCAGTGACTTTTTCAGGTTTCTGAAAGGAGCAGCACTGTATTATCAGCCCTGTCCAGCAAGTCGGTGACACGTTCAGTGCTGAGAATGGAGCGAGTCACAGCTCATCAGATAACAGACTCCTTTGGGATCAAAATGAAATTTAGACCCAGGAAACACATCTGAAACCTCTCTCTTCAGCAGGGCAAAGATGACCCGTGCAGTGCTATTACCTGGAACAAGAAATTAGCATACTCTCTTGTTCTAATGGGGGCAATGTTTCAAAGAGCAAGCTCTTGAATGGGTTATTTTTTCCAAGAAAACTGGGAAGTCCAGTGACTGCCAGGAAACTGGAACTGTTTCACTGGAACAGGTTGCCCATCCCTGGAGGCATTCAAGGCCAGGCTGGGTGTGGCTCTGGGCAGCCTCGTCTGTTGGTTAGTGACCCTGCACATAGCAGGGGGTTGGAACTGGATGGGCATTGTGGTCGTTTTCAACCCAGGCCATTCTAGGATTCATCCTATGAAACCTCGTACTGCTGCCAGGCAGGCCCTGAGCAACAAGCAGCTGGAGTGCCAACAGCACCAGGACACAGAATCCCACGGCATCTCCCCAGAGACAAGAGGACCAGTACCATATGAGAATCACTATATAAAGCAACACATCTCTTCTGAAGACACTCATTAATCACAGTTTAACGAAGGGTGACAGACTGGGAAGAGGGACAGCAAGGAGACGTTTCCCACACACCACAGGGACCCAAATACATGCATGCCCTGCTGACACCACAACACAGGGACTGCGTGCTGCTCGAGTCAGCAGCTAGCAATGAGGTAACCTCCTAAGGTGTGGAGGTCAGTAAAGCACTAGGAGTAATCAGGGCTAATGTGCAACCCACTGTTAACTGGGAAATGAAAATTGCCATAAGGCACTGGAGAGTATCATATGAAAACCACCCATAAATTTGCAGTGGCTAAATACTATCTCATTCCATCGAGGGTAAAGTTTTCATTGTAGTTGTATTCTAAAGACTGGAGGCACATGGCTTTTGAACTTACCTTGCCCTGGGTGACTGAAACAAAGCACACAGCTGACTGCTGGGAGAGCTCAGCCTTATCCTCCCATCCCACTGCAGTGCTTGTGCTGGAGGCTGCAGTGTGCTCAGCACAATGAAGGGACGTCCCCACCACAAAAGCCACCACAAAAACACTCAGCCCTTCTCCAAACACAGAGGTGATGCCAAACAGATGGCTCCAGACCTGGATCTGCTCCTACCACCCAAATACCCACAGCAGCCCATAGCCACTTCTACAGGCAATTCTTGAGTGCCAAATGTTGAAAGGATTTTCCAGAGACACGCATCCCAGGTATCTAAAGATATAATGCACTTCAGTCCACAAATGTTATCCCTCACCTACCAACCTCCCGTAAGTGTAACCAGCCTGTTTCATGCAAAAACTATGCCAGGAAAGGTAAGGTAGGACGTCACTGTTCTATGAAGCGTCCAAGTTCAGTTTGCTGCATCTAAAATAGTAATAATAATAATAATAACAACTCAGGAAGTAGCACAACTGACATTTAAAAGACTTTGATACTTAAGCCTGAGGGAGAAACAGCATGGAGCTTCAGATAGGACAGGAATGCTGCTGAATGAAATAAAGGTTCTAAAATCCAGAGGAGGAAGGGAGAGGAGACTGCCAGGACTTTTGTTCCTCCAGAACAACAAAAATAAATGGGGGAAAAAAAAAAAAAAAAGAAATTAATGCAAATGTAGGTGCAGTCTCAAAATGGTAAGGAGCCCCAGCAGCCATAATACATTCTGGCTCCAAAACAAATTGTCTCCACAGTGCTATAGGATTTAAGACAAGCACATTTTGTCAGTGGATTTAGCATGATGAATCAGGTAAATTGGAGGCTGAATCATCACCGTATCCCCAGGCATCTGCGGGGAAATAGAAAGGGAGGAAAATAAAAAATTAAAGAAGCACCTAGAGGATGCTCAGGAAATCACAGGCACGGGCAATAGTGGGAAAAAAATATCTCACTGATATGGAATGTTCGCATCCGTTTTTTTTTTAATGATAGGGAGTTCATGAGCTATAAAGAGACACAGACAAGGGGATTTTGCATTGGAGGCTGAACCCAATGGGGATCGGAGCACCAGAAAGCAGACCCTGAGAAAAAAATTAAAACAGAGAAAGGAAATATTTGTAAGCAATTAGACAGAGGGGACAAACTGCAACCTCAGGGAATGGGAAAGCAGGGACCTGAAATGACTCCAGCAGTGCCAAGAGGGCTGCAGTGCAACGTGTGGGCTCCTCGGGACATGGATCTGAGGCTCAGCCACCTTGAATCAATGTCAATTATCTTCCAGGTTTTGTTCTGCCTTCATTTTATTCTCCTGATTCATCACAAGGAATGATCATGAGAAGCTCAGAAGACCGGGATAACTTAATGTGCTGAGTGATCAAAGGCAGCACCTCACTACCTGCAAGCCAGCCCTGCTGTCAGCCTCCAGTCCCACCTCCGAGGTGTCCCAGCGTGTTAAAGAGATTGATGAAACAAAGACAGCTCTACAAGCTGTACAGAAGGCCAGTTTTAATGTCCCCAGATGGTGTGCGTGGGTAGACAGGTTCTGCCATCAGTGAGTTTCATAGAATCAGAGAACGGCCTGAGTTGAAAAGGCCCACAGTGCTCATCAGTTCCAACCCCCTGCTATGTGCAGGGTCGCCAACCAGCAGACCAGGCTGCCCAGAGCCACATCCAGCCTGGCCTTCAATGCCTGCAGGGATGGGGCATCCACAGCCTCCTTGGGCAACCTGTTCAGTGCGTCACCACCCCCCGGGTGAAAAACTTCCTCCTAAGCACACATGGAACTAGACCCCATTTCATTCCCACAAACATAGCCGGGTGGTGGGTTTGGTCTGAGGGTTTCTTCCATATTCCACAACTCTGAAAGACACGTTACCTCTCAGGTAGGGCTGCAGGAGCCCTAGAACCATAGCGTCATTAAAGCTGGAAAAGACCTCTCACATCACCAAGCCCAACCTTCAGGCTTCCTGCAGCAGGCACTGCGGGAGCTCTCAGATCTCTCCGCTGCACGTGGGAGAATGGAACAGCAGGACTACAAGGCTGGATGCAGCTCTGGGCAGCCTAGCCTAGTGGTTGGCCTCCCTGCCCATGGCAGCGGGCTTGAAACTAGATGATCTTCGAGAACCTTTTCAACCCAGGCCATTCTATGGTGACTTCTTCCTTCTGACCCAACAGAACTGTACTGCTGGCTGAGCAATGCCTGGTATCTATCATAGAGGCTGGGTGGGTTCCTCCAGAAAACAAATGAAACCTCTTCTAACTCATAACTTACCCTGCATACTATGCACATCATGGGGGTCAAATAAGAGTGCTACAGGGCAGCACGGCCCCAGGTGGATCCCGTTTTAGCACTGACTCACTTAGGAAGTACCTTAAATTTACCACACCATCATCTTGAATACTTGCCATTGGAATTCAGCATCTGCACTTCAGATCTATGTGTCCTCAGATTATTGAAACATTTGTGCCCAGAACAGCACTCAGGACTTCCAAGGACCCTCCCTGGGGAGGACCACGGGCAATCACATTCCTCTGTGCCCATCTTGGTGAGAACACAGAGCGCTGCCTTCAGAAGCACAGCTGCCTCTCAGCTTCGAGCAAGCAAAACGTGAGCTGGGGCCATTTACATAACAGAGAGAAAAGCAGAAAGAAAACCTGCTCAGATCTCGTATGTTTGAATGCAGACAGCGCAAGCAGCTTACAGCCATCCCAAACTCACCCACATCTGCTCACACACATCCAGGCACAGGGTGTTCCTGTGTCTGTGTCCCATGAGGTGGGGGTGCCAGTCCCTGGGGCCACATGCTCCTCACGGCGTGCCCTGCCATCACTTATGGGGTCAGTGCTGGCTGCTCACCCTCTGGTTGGCAAAGCATCATGTAGAGATGGGAGGAAAAAAGGAATATATACATGAACGTGGGAAAGAAGACGTGAAACTAGAGTATATACTATGCAGTAGTTATAGTAATATACGATCAGATAATACATATCACACTACATGCCTACTACAACATCACACATTATATGGTAACTTATTACTATAATTAACAGATGGTGGTATTAATACATTATTGTATTAACAGTATCAATATATGATACTAATAATGTTGTATCTATGTGTGCATATACACACGGATAGCAATACCTACACTAAGTACCTGTCATCAAAAAAGTAAGGGGGCAGAATTGAGGCTGGCGCAGAATCTAAAGAACATCATCGGCCAAAATAACTAAAGGCAGCTCCTCCACCATGAGAACCCACAGCCTCTCAGTGCCCCTGCACAGTGTGTGAGGTGCCACTGCTGTGTACTCACAGAGGACACACGGCAGAGCCAGGGCATCCCGCTGCATCAGGAACATCTCCGCTTTGGGCACCATCTCTGTGTGCATCAGTTCTCCTGGACAGACACCACTTGAGACCATGTTCTGCTGTCAGTGTTAGAGATGAGCCCTCAGCAGTAGCACTTCACAGGGTGCAGCGATGCCCTGCCTGAGAACATCCTGGATTTCACAGAGAAAAGAGCCTTATGCAAACCAAGGCTCTGCAGGTCTATGGAGGGACTTACTGCTGCGGTGAGCTGCTGGTGCAGGAGGATCACTGAGATAAAGTGGCTTCTGGGTTGTCAGGAATTTCCTTTCAGGTCTCTGGAAATAGCCCTGGGAGGAGCACTGAGGGGCTCAGGGCTGAGCAGAGGAGGCAGGAGGGGATTTTCTCACCCATAACACTCTGCAGCTGCTTCCAGGCACCAAATAATACGAAGTTCACAAAGGTAAGAGGCTGTACTGGCAGCAAGCCCACCTCAGCACCCGGCTGCCGGCTGGAACCTCTGACACCGTAAGGTTTTCCCTTTTAGCTGTGACTACAAACAACCCTGGAAGGTCTCCCATGGTGTTAATGGCCCTCATCTGTCACTTAAGCACAGAGCCAGGTTCCGTCCTCTCTGTGATCAGAGAGTAAATGAGTCCCAGAAAATAACTTCATTTCTGATGTCTTTCTGAACTTCTGGTTATTAGAGTTCTGGGTTTGACAATAGCTCTGTGATTTAAAAGCTGTTATTTAAGTTAGCTTACACAACCTCGAGCAGCCACCACCATAACTGAGTATTGATGGCAGTGCAAGCATATATGTAGATGTACTTCTAGGTGCATTTCTGTGCTTTATGAATGCACGGCACCTGCTGAAAGCAAACTGAGCACTCCTCTGCTGGGCTCCGCAGGGCAGGGACTGCTTTGGAGCACCTCTACTGCACACAAGTGTTTTTATACATGCACAGGCGCATTTATATAGACATTCGCACTCCCTGCAGAGCACTGATAGAGCCCTGCAAATAATCACAGCATCACAGAATGGCCTGGGTTGGAAGGGACCTCAAGGATCATGAATCTCCAACCACCCCTCCATAGGCAGGGCCACCAACCTCCCCATTTACTAGACCAGGCTGCCCAGGGCCCCATCCAACCTGGCCTTGATCACCTCCAGGGATGGATGGGGCATCCACAGCCTCTCTGGGCAGCTGTTCCAGCACCTCACCATCTCCTGGTAAAGAACTTCCCCCTGCCATCCAACCTAAATCTTCCCTCTTTCAACTTAAAACCCTTCCCCCTTGTCCTGCTGTTATCTACCCTTTCAAAGAGTTTACTCCCTTCCTGTTTATAGGCTCCCTTCAGTTTAACCTAGTTTACAAGCCATCTTATTTTCCAGCTCGAACTCTACCTACAACTTTGACTTGCTCTCCTGCAGCCTCTCACAGGAAGGTTATAGCCCTCAGTACTTGCATGCCCTTGGTTATCTCCTCAAGGAAAGCATCCCATGGGGGGAAATACCACGTATTCCTCACCCCACGATCTCCAAACGCCAATGATGGTGCATCTCACCTTGCACAATGCACAGAGACCTCCCACTGTAACAGCCTGCAGCTTCACAGCACTGCCCAGAGCAGAAAGGTTCCTTAAAGCAGAAATACAATTGGTGCCATAATTTTTCCAGTGCCACCGCTGAAGTTTCTGGACCAAAAAAAGAAAAAAGCTGTTGTGATGCTAAAGCAGATTTCTCATGTGATGCTTTTAGTAGGGAGATTAATGTAGGGGCTCATAGAGTTCAGCAGCTAGTCTGAAAGCTGAGACTAATCACCCCTCTAAAGCCACCACTTGTAAGAAGTCCATCAGCATCAATACTCCAACGCAGCAGCCCTTTGCAGGGCAGACATTGACAGATTTGGGGGGATATTCTCACTTTCCCGGCTTGAATAGCTGCACACACCAGGAGTTATGCAGATTCATGGCATGTTTTGCTCCAGAGCACCATGTGGGTGAGGCAGCCCCCAGGGGCCGGCTGTCCCCCTCCATCCATACAGACCCTGCTCCTGGAGGGGGAACATGGAGTGACATTATCACATCACACAAACAGTCCTCAGAACTGTCTGTCAACAGCATCAATTCCAATGGCACTGTGGAAGCTGAGGAGCAAGGAGGAGAAAAATGCCAGGCTGGTTCTCATTAAATAAGAAAAGAGTCCTTGGAGGGCAACTCAGGCATCTTTTGTCACATCTGGGGATCCATGGAGGGTCTTTAATACCACCACTGACACAGCTGTGAGACAGTTCTCCCACTGGGGAGTACCTGAAGGGGCTGCAAGAAAGAAGGGGACAGACTCATGAGTGGGGCTGTTGTGAAGGAGAAGGGGAATTGGTTCTAAAGAGGGGAGGTTCAGACGGGGTATAAGGAAGAAGTGTGTTGCAATGAGGGCGGTGAGGCACTGCATGGGCTGCCCAGAGAGGTGGGGGTGGTCCCTGCAGACAGCCCAGGGCAGGGGATGGGCTCTGAGCACTGATGGAGCTGTGGGTGTCCCTGTGCATTGCAGGGGGTGGCTCTTGGTGGCCTTTGGAGGTCTCTTCCAACTCAAACCATTCTATGAAGCAGATGGGTACCTCCTCCAAAACACGAGCTTCAACCCCGCATGCAGCCCTGTGAGCCCCTGGGCCCACACTGCAGCTCCACACCCCCCACTGGAAGGGCCACATCCCAGGCTGTGCACCACGGGGACAGCCCGTATGCTGGGCTGTCAGCATGGGCTCAGATGGATTGCTGCTGTTGGGAAGATAACAGCTGCTTCTGTGTATTTTCCTAAAATTAGGAATGTTTTACCATAGAAAACAGATCCCTTCAGAGAAAAAAGCAAGCAGAGAAATAAGAATATCTTTCCACAGATAGGAAAGCAGTCTTATTATTGCAGACTATTACAACTTAGAGGTTTCTATCAAAAACTTTTCTAAGGGAGATAAATATCCCATTAAATGCCCAATTCAGTCCCAGAACTCCTACATTTTAACATCACCCCAGAGGTCAGAGGCGCACACAATTATCTCTACATCTCACTCTCTCTTACAAACCCACATATCAAAAAGGGACAGTTATTCCATTCAGACAGAATTTTAGCAGGAAAGGTCTCTCTTTAGTGATGCTGAGAGATGGGGGTGGGCTTTTGTTGCAGATAGCTCTACCAGGGTTACATCCGATTTTGTTAATGCGACTCCTGCTGTAGTCTCATCTCCATTATAAAAAGCATGTTTTAGAGATGCATTAGAGCTATGTATTTCTATTTGTGCCAGTTGGGTAGGTTTAAATACGCCTTGGTTTCAATCTCATTTGTAAAAAGCCACATTAGAGCGATGCCTTCATCTCTCTTTGCATACACGGTGAGCCCTCAGAGACAAGGCAGGATATTGAGGAGTATAGATCAGTGTTTTTTGTTCCTCAAGAGAGAGTTCGGTGCAATCAACAGTTGATTTACATTTTTGAAGATCATCCAAAATAATCAGTATTAAAAAATTCTGGGGTTAACATCTCGTGTGATGGATTATTTTAAGCAATGTACACAGTAATATTAGTGAAAATAGTGAGAAAAGTATTTTTCCAGTTGGCTTATTCTTAACCTCGATGCAATTTTTCCCCAATTACAACCAGAACCTCCTTACATGTTCTACATTTCTGCTGATTTCACTCATCCAGAATAGCTACAGAGCTCAAAATCTCTGACAGAAATCCTATTTCTTTAAGACTTAACTTCTATTGACTCGCAGCTCTGGTGTTTTTGTTGAAAGAACATGAATTCTACAATCCTCTTATTTTATCCTGTAATAGGGGCAGACAAATTCCACTCCTGATTGCACAGTCTGCCATGCAACTGCATGACTTACATTTTCCTCTCCTGTGTATATACAGTTGGGAAATGAGATCATTCCCCATTATTGTATTGGACTCCTGGTGCAGTACCAGGGCACCATATCCTTTGTGAATCCACTCCATGTGGATGACCCTAAAGAATGGAAGAACCACAAGGCTTCCTTAGAAGCGCAGTAGCATCCCGTGGTAGCCAAAGATGCTCTGTTTATTCATTCCTTTTCTCATTACCTTATTTTTAAACATAGTAGGACCCTTTGAGAGAGGCCTGAACTGCAGCTGGCACCACTGCAACGAGGGAAGAGCAGTGCAGGAGGCCATTTGGGTACCAGCAGCACCACCATGAGCAGTGCCCACGAGACATCACTTAATTTATGCTTTCCCAAAAAGGCAAAAACTGCTGCGGTTTTGACTGCCTCTAATATCCAATTATCTCCATGTTTCGCTGAAGATGGCTGGACAGAGTCTGAGCTCTGATTTCTAATTCCCAGCTCTCCCTGAAACCATGTGCTGTCTTTCAAGCCCGGCGTTAGCAACATCAGAGCATCCCCAGGTGCCACAGTGGGGAGGAGTGAGGCAGCGGCTCCTCCAACACACCGCCCTCGTTGTTCTGACCTAGAACTAAGATTTAAATATGAAAGACACCACTGAACAAAGAATTACTTATGCAGCTCTCTGATCCTTATTCCACACAGCAGAAATTCTCAGGAAGATGGGATTTTTCCTCCTGCCCCTTTTGTGGCTGATAGCAATCAGGAATAAATGGCTGCAGGAGGGCACACAGCTCAGCCCCTGTCCCAGAGCACATCTTGTTCATAAACACTTAGTTTCTTCCAAGAGCTTTAGAATTCTGCTCTGCTCCTCAATTCACTGCCACACCAATGTGGTCCTGGGAGATCCATGAGTGGCACAACACATCCCCTCCTCTTTTGCACCAAGAGCTGCACCTCCCTTCATCCTCCCATGTCTAAATGGCAATTTCCACCTCATGTGGTTTTCCAAGCAGACAAATTTTGCTATGGGATGAGCTCACAGCAATATCAGTTTTCTTCAAGAGTTTGTAGTTTTGGGGTGTGGTAAATCACACCTCTCCACCAACAGCAGAAATAACAACAACCTCAACCACAGCAGCATGCATGCCAAAGGTGACAAAACGGGATGAAGGGCGGTGGCTAAAACATTCTCTGCCAAATCTGCTAAGCATTTTGAAGTATCTACACCACAGTGCCACAGTCACAACGTGCCCACATCACACCAGCAGTGCCCATGCAAGGAGCAGCAGCGGTGCCTCCTCCCCCCACACCCATGAGATGCAGACATGGGGGGGGGGGGTACATGGATTTGGGGCCAATTAACCCACCCGACCCCTCTGGCCACACATGGAGTGTTTTTGCCAGGCTCCAAGGGTGTCCAACCACGACATACACTTTCCATGCTTGAAAGCAGACAGCATGAGAGTGCCCAAAGACATTACAACTTCAGTAGTCATCCATTTATGCTTTCAGGCCAAGAGCATCCCATGCTATCTCAACAAAAATCATCTTTGGTACAAAGTAAGCTCAGATTTTCCTCAATAGATCCATCCTCATGGAGCTGAAGACATCTCTTTTCACAGAGCCAGTACTCAGCATCCCAGTAGCACACAGGCTCTGGTGCTCCTTTTCAATCTAAATCATTCCCTCTGTGTTTCCTCAACGCAGAAATAACAGAAACTGTACACTGGTTTGGGGGCTTCTCTTCCATTTTAAATTTACTTCTAAATTGTGACCTTGAACACCAAGATCTTGCCCAAAGCAAGGTTTTATTGCCATGTTATCAACTCCAGGAAATAAAACCCTCCCTTTATAAAATGTAACAGATCTTTAATTAACCATAATGATAGTTCTGGGTGCCATTATCACACATTTTAGCTACAATGAAAAGCTTTTAGGAGAGATGACAGTAAGTTCAGCCCATATTTCTCTCCTTTTCCATGCCCAGAGTTATGGAAGGAAGCGCTCGGCTCCCTGTGCAAAACGCAGGATGAGGTGTGCAACAGTTTGGCCAAAGGATCAAAAAAGAAAACTAAAATTAAATATAATACAGTCTTTTACATCAGTATCCTGAAGAGAAAATGGCTTTGGGAAGGACAGGCCCAGGTAAGCTCCCCTCCTGCCCACATCCTGGTTCTGTTTTCTATTTGTGGTTTTCCAGTAATTCTAGGCTTTGTTTCCCATTCTTCAGAGTAACACCTGGATAAGAAGTTGCATCTCATGTCACACCAGTTGCAATTTGAGGTGGAATGGGCAAACCTCCCAAAAAAACCCTCTTACTGAAAAGCACTCCCACTCCCATACATCAGCCCTTTGCGTTCCCTGGCAGAAGGGAACTGCTCACCACCGACTCTGCTTTTTGAACCTGCAGGTCTGAAAGGCGGGCACTGAGCAGTTGGTTTCCCTCTTCCCTCTGCATGTCATCAGGACAAGCCAGAAAGCTGCAACCACGCAACCAAATCACCACCTGAGAACACAGCACCAACCACATCTCACAGAGGGTTGTCACCTCTCACAGGAGGACAGGTTGGTTGGGGTTGGAAGGGATGGCTGGAGGTCATCTGGTCCGACCCAATTCCTTGGTGGTACCAAAGTGTCCTCAAACCACTTCCTACAGAAGTCAGCACCTTTCATCTACTAACATTTAAGAATATCAAACCATGATTTATTTTGGTTATAGCCAAATGCATCTCAGGGTCCCATCCCCACCTGTACCCACTTGGTTCCTTTTCCAGGCACAGGACACAGCGTAGCCATGACCTCCAAAGCAGATACATGTGGTATTCTCCTGTCCCATCCAGATTTTCTCCAAGATTCCTCAATTGCAGCCAAATCTTTCAGTAAATGAATCCTAGCAGAGACTACTTCAACGTTTAGTAAAAGTTGCTGCCAAAGATGTACTGACTTTAAAAAGCACATCTATTTCTTGGACTTGATTTGTATTTTAAGTCACTCCGTAGCAGGTAATAATGATTACTTATGTACTTTCCTAATTAGCTGAGCAGCTAATCCACATGATATCCAGGTAGGCTGCTCCTGGAGGACTTTGGTTGAGTTTTGCTCCCCAGAGGCACCAGCCCCATACCCTGCAGGACAGGTGATGTTACAGCCTCTGTGGCTGCCAACAGAGTGAGAAATATCAGCTGCAATTTATTCTCTTCCTCTACAACAACAGCTTTCAAAGAAGAACAAACTTGGGCTTTACCACCCCAAGACTGTTCCAGCACCAAGGAGAAAACTCCTGCTAGCCTTGAAATTAATGTTTTCATTCTCTAGCAACACCAGTACCTCAGCTGGGGGAAATAACAGAGGTATTAATATAAAACACAGTACTTGACCAGAAGGAAAGAATTTCAGTATTATGCAGAAAAGTCTCTCAGAGGGCACACTGTGATAAAAAATATATATGGTTAAAAAGGAATTGTACTTTGCTAACCAGAAATGGAAAAATCAATAGCAGCAATTTAAGTTTGCAACCAGGAGAAACAGACATGGTTGAGTGGCTGTTCAGAATGCTCCACTGGCTGCTCAGAGCGCTTCATTAGCTATTTTCATACGTTTGATTGGAACAGCTGCAAGATACAGGATGTCAAAGGGGTGGTGAAAATCCAGAGCTGCTCCGACTCTTCTGGTCAGCTGCACACGTGCAGGGCCAGGCCAACAGCATGGAACAAATAAGATCACTTTATTTGTTAAATATCTTAGTAGTATGTAAGGGAGAGGTGACTAATTACTAATACTTGCATTTGAAGGTAAGTCCATTACTAACAGTTGTCAGCTCAAGTAAATGCTGTCCTCCAAAAGCACTCATAGAGACTGAAAAGGACTTCCTCAGTGCTACTGCCATCTTACCCACCTTCCAAAGGCTCATTAAAAACAAAGGATTCCCCAAGCATCCTGCTGCATGTGCAAAGAGGATCCCTCCTAATAGCATCTTTAGTAACTTATAAGATCTTGAAGCCCAAAAACCGTATCTGTAGCACTGGCGGATCGCACAGTGCGTGTTATCAGCTTCAAAGTGCTTGGCTGTGTGGTAGGGCAGAGGACTACTATTGCACACCTCTGTAATTAAGAACTAAATAAAAAGCTTTAAAAAAATGTAACGTTTTGCACACTGTGAAAACTTACTATCCATTTTACTACTGCTACAAATAATTCATTAGTACACAGCTAGATCAACACACGGTTCACTGATGCCTTTTCCTCCGTATCCGTGCTCGTGATGCAATCTATTTCCATAAAACTCAACGGTGAAGGCAAACATTAGGAAAAAAAAAAGTCAGAAGGCCATCAGAGAGCTCTGCTACAGCCAACAGGACGTTCCAAAGCCAAGTTTTGAAGGGAACAAGATAAGGATTGCAGAGGCAACTGAGGTGCCAAGGAGGCTGTGGGTGCCCCATCCCTGCAGGCATTCAAGGCCAGGCTGGATGTGGCTCTGGGCAGCCTGTGCTGCTGGTTGGCGACCCTGCACATAGCAGGGGGTTGGAACTGGATGAGCATTGTGGTCCTTTTCAATCCAGGCCATTCTATGATTCTGTGATTCTATGAAATGAAAGGCCCAGGACTAAGGGAACACTGCAGGTTAAATACCTTTATGAAGTGATGCTGTGTTTTTGAAGTGGTTTGGAGAAAATCATACCTAATGAACACCTATAAAATATTTAAGGAGATGTAAGGGAAGAAAGAGCATCATATGAAATGGACTGGACGGGAAGGAAATGTTTAATTACTGCTGTAACAACAGAATGCACAATGACCCAAAGCAGCCTCCATGTCTGTTCCTTCTGTGGGCATTTTCATCTTCCTACTCATCTTTTGTACTTTTTCATTCCTTTTTATCACATTGCCTGTATTATCATAACCCCCTGTGATGTATGACTTGGTTTTACAAATGTCTGGCTAACTAAATTAAAGAATGAATTACTACAATATTTAAATATCCCTTCAGTAAGCCTTCTTGGCAATTAAGAAACAATGATCATTAGCTGAATACTTATTTAAGCACTCCCAGTTTCAGCAAGAACTGCACAATCAGCGACGATTACATTTTACAGAACACTTTTGCTTGGCTCTTAAAGGAGAAAAATGTCCAGAGAAAATTCCTAATGGAGATTCCCCAAGGCTACCCCTCTTTCTTTTGGGATAGGACTCATTTTCATACTGGTTCAGCTGACATTCAGCTGTTACAATATGAGGTATCAATATGGTCAGTGTGTGCTGCAGCTCGAGGTGCTCCTCCATGTCAGAGCCACACAGAAGGGACTGGACACATCTCTCTTTCACAGAAAGAACTTATTAAAAACCTTCATCCTCTATGGCTTACTCACGTTACTGACAAGTACTCCTGACCATTACACGTGTCCTGTTGACCTCGTATGCATTGGGCAGCAAGAAATTCTCTGCACATTGTAGCCTTTCATTTCTCAAGTCAAGTCATTAGAAGGAGCCTGGGCAACCCAGTCCTGAACAATACACACATCCAAACCCCTGACCAACCCTACCCTATCAAGGTCAACCTTCAGTGTTTGCCAACACAGGAGGTGTTCCCAGCACCAGTAACACAATTTTAGTTCCCTGCTCCCACCTACCAGGAGAAGAGTCCTTGAATCCCAGTCCTTTCATTCGTTGCAGATTAATTCCATTGCTGCTTTGTCTACGATTGCTTTTCTCCCCGGAGAGTCAAGCAAAGCTGCTGGCCAGAAACACTGTCAGCTCCAACTTAACTCCTCAACTCAAGCCTTCCTTCTTGGGTGAATTCATCCAGCTGAGTGACGCGCCCCTGGTGGTGACCCAGGCCTACAAAGTCTAAAGCAAATGCAAACAAACTGAGAGGCAGTGCGAGCTGAAGGCGTGCTTTGTGTTAACATGATCAGTGTGTTAGGGTGACAACCCGGGGACAAGCACGTGGTCTCAGTCACTGCAGCCTCACACATTCTATTGCACCCTGAGGACAGTGAGCTGGGTTAGGGCCCAAGTACTGCACTCAACTCCCTCAGCCTTCCTATGGGTTCTTTTCTTTCTTTAAATAAGCCTTTGGAATATTGTATATTAATACGTAACCCCCTTTTCAAGAATACGAAAGATCTCAAACCTCATCTGCCATAGCCATGTTACTAAAATTCTTTGCTGCACACATTTTGGCACCACCCATAGACCCATGATTCAAACTTAATATGCTTTTATTACAAGAAGGAATGGGTGCTTTTCAACATACTGCTCCACGGCCCCCCATGACTGATTATGTGCTCAGGAATTATGTCACTGCATTAATGCCCAGTACCAAGTGATCTTGCTGCAGACCAAGTTCTCACACAAGCGCTTTCACATCTGCATAATGCAATGTAGCCCAGGCCCTGAGAAGGGTAAATAATTGATAGGATCCACTCATTTTTCATCATCTTGCTTTTTCAATTCCTTTTTGTACCGTACATCAGAGCACTCCTAGGACACCGCAGTGTTGAGAGAGGCAACTTCTGTTGAGGCATCGCACTGATCAGCACTATGGCAGAGGCTGTACCACGCACTGGCTATCCCAGTGGGTGCTTGGCCACATGCTCAAAGCCATCTTTATTATTACAGTATTTTCCAGAATTACTCACTGCGTTATCAAAGTAGGAAGCTGAATATTCAATGCATACGCCAAATCAGGACATCACTTGCCAACCTCTTTGATGAAGGTGAGTGTGCTGTTAAGTAGGACACGGCGCAATGCAGGATGCACACACAGCAAAGGCAGCTCCTCTGATTTGGGCAGCATTAAAGTTTCAGGGGAAGACGCTCAAAAACATCACGGATAATAAAAAAAATCAGGAACTGGGAAGGTTTTCTTCTTCTTTCCCATAGCATTGCTCCTTGGGTGCTCTCATCTCTGGCTGCTGTGCAGTGCGTATTTGCAAAGAAAATAAAATAAAGAGAAACTAAAAGAAGTGAGAAAGGCAAAAGAAGTGAGAGAAGATTGAAGTCTGCATGACAGAAAGAGAAATAAGTGACTGATCCATTTCCTCTGTAGTAATTTTGTGAAGGAAAGACAGTGTTGTACAAAGGATCAACCAGACTGCCTGCACATCTGATCAACCTGCCCTACAGAGGGAAAAATCACACCATTAGAGGTTCACTCTGTGCTCTGCAGGAAACCTCATTATGTGCACTCCTCCAACAGAGCTCTCTCCACCCATCACAACCAATGGGTGCTGAATCTCCCCCTCTCACACAGCACTTCTTCAAGAAAATGATGCCTGTGCTGTGATTTACACTGCATCCAGAGTGATTCCCCGCGGCCCTTTGAGATGCACATGGATCACACGTCTCAGCCCTTTCTCCCATGCTTTGTTTTAACAGTAATTCTACTCCTATAGAGCTCATAAAATCTAATCATAAGGGAGGGGCAAAGGGGTACCTACATCACCAGAACGTCAGCATCTCAGACAATAATTAGTGGCCACACAATGAGGCCTCATTCATCTGCCTCCTAACATGCACTTGGGTCCCACAGTGATCCAGTGCTGCTGGGACAGGTGGGGCATTAGGAGCAATGTCTGCTCCAGAGAGCGGCCAGGCGCTGGCACAGCTGCCCAGGGGTGGGCAGTCCCCGTCCATGGAGGTGTTCAGAGCTGCGGGGATGTGGCACTGAGGGGTGGGCAGTGGGCACGGGGGGGTTGGGGGTCTCAGGGATCTTAGAGGGCTTTTTCATATCAGGAAGATATGATTCTGTGATCTCCATCAGCCTCCAAGGAGTGCACGCAAACTAGTGACAAGTGGAGCAAGGAGCAAACACCACTGAACTCATCGTGATGTTATCACTTCATCGTTTGTACCATTCTGTTCTTTGCAGATCCATTGCACGTCTTATGTCACGAATTAAGCACAACCGCGTGTGAATCTTAGGATCTACAGTAGCTGCGTGTCCCTTTTCCTCAGCCACATAATCCCCCACATCAATTAAGGGGCAGCAGTTCATCAGCTATTTCCACGATTTCTTGGCGTTAGAGGCTTTAGCACCTGTGAGCAGAAAGGAAGAATAATACAGCCCAAATTAAATCTCTCCAGCTATCAGCCAAATGAAAGTCCTCTCTCTGCTGCCAGCAGCTCTGACCTCACACCGAGCACAGGTCCGGTCACACATCCTCAGCCCCACTGATAAATTATGCATCTGTTGGCTCCACGAATCACAGCCACCATAGATAATCCGTTTTGTTCCCACAATACGGCTTTCTCCTAAATAAGAAACTGCGCATCAGTCTACCTCTAAAATCAGATCTGCTTCGCTTTGTAGTGGAAAAAGAAGACAGATTACTCCTAATGGCACCTTCTATCCTGCTACAAAAGCCCCGGGAGATGCGAAATGAGCAGAATTATATGGAACCAAAGACGACGTGGAGTGCGCTCAGTAAGTTGAAAAGAATTACAGAGAGGCTTCATGATTTGTAAGGTGATAGGAGAGTGAGGCAAAAGGAGCAAGGCAAGCTGTGAAAGGAAGAGCCGTCCAGTTATAATAAATTTAATTAAATTGCCCTGTCTTCTAATAACTGGGAGCAATACAGAAGAGTCTTACAACCACAGAATGGCCTGGGTTGCAAAGGACCACAATGCTCATCCAGTTCCAACCCCCTGCTATGTGCAGGGTCGCCAACCAGCAGACCAGGCTGCCCAGAGCCACATCCAGCCTGGCCTTGAATGCCTGCAGGGATGGGGCATCCACAGCCTCCTTGGGCAACCTGTTCAGTGCATCACCACCCTCTGGGGGAAAAACTTCCTCCTCATATCCATCCTAAACCTCCCCTGTCTCAGTTTAAAACCATTCTCTCTTGTCCTATCACCATCCACCCTCATAAACAGCCATTCCCCCTCCTGTTAATACACTCCCTTCAAGTACTGGAAGACCACAGGCGACGCATCCCTCCATCTAAGAAAAGAAGATGGGAAGAAAATATAAAACAGAGATGGAAAGCAGAAACCCTGTGGTTGGGCACTGGTGAGAGAACACCCCGCTCTGGGAGCAGACACGGCACACAGCGCGCTGCGCTCCCACCAGTGCCGGTGTTCCCATAGGACTGCAGGCACAAAGAACCCAAAGCCCCTCCACAGTCAGTAGCAGAACTTCTCCTTTGGTAACTATTCTGACACAGGATTCAATTACTTTGTATCTGTACCAGGCCCAGACATGAAGAGATCGGGATTGTTCTTTGTCCTACTGCTTTGCTTGCAACTGTTAGCAAGCTGTTTTCCGTGCCCACCCCTGCAAGGTGAAGGGGTTGGAGCTCCTGCCTGCAGGAAACACACACAGCTGCTGGGCAGCGCCCTCTGCACGGGAGGCGGCACGAGTAGGACACAAGCAGGCAAAGCAGGGCTGCATTCCTACAGAGCAACAATTAAGAGCAAAAATAAAAGGAAACAGTCAGGGCTGCCCCTCAAGCATCTGACCTGAGCAGGCTAAAAATGCAGCGTAGAATGGGGGGGAAAAAAAAAAAAGAAAACAGGTGGTTTTCAAGCCTGGCTAAATATAGCTGGCTCAATTTTCTTTCTAATGCCTTTAAAGATAGGAACTGACAGCAGAGATGGGGACTCGGGCTGTCTGTGCTCAGACCGCAGAGCAAATGGCACTGGAGGGGACCTGCAGAGGTGACCCGATCCAAACCATGGCATCACAGTCATATTTTATTTCACATCTCAGGTGAAGTCGATTTCCATTTTCCCTTATAAAAGTGCTCCCATTCTCAGGCTGTACCTGCCTGCCTCCCTCCCTTCCCCCCCAGTGCATACACATGCAGGCACTCCTTTACTTCCTCAATACAGGTGAGTGGGGCTCTGTGATTTAAAGCAATGCAAGATAGATCTCAAGTTCTATTTATGTTAGAAGCTAGATATGTTTAACAGTCTCCTTCCTTTCATTTACTGTACTTTGCTTTCCATTTATTATTGCAAGTTAGGCCTCCTAACATATATCTCTGATTCATCCATTTAATGATGTCTTGATTATGCTATTGTATCGAGAAGCTTCCTATCAGCCATAGCATCTGTAAAAAATGCATTTTGGAGGGCTTCTTCTCATGTCTTTAATCACCATTGGGCAGTAGGTGAGCAGTGTGCTAGCAAAGGTCTTAGGAGAGCTCCCAGCTCCTCCCTGCTTACCATGGCTTAACACAGCCAAAGCCTCACAGCCTCAGCTTTGGCACCTGGGGGTTGGTTGGCTTTGTTTTTCTTTTCTAGCTTTGCTTTACTGTTCACATCCACAATGAATGTTCACTCACTGCAGCTGTAAGCACAGGTAAAACAAACACATCCTGAATCACAGCATCTGCCAGGCTCCTTCCAGCCAGGTTCCTCACTGCACTGCTTCTCCTTTAAACGTCTCCAGACTTTGGTGCACTGATACGACTCCCCCTCACTTACTCAGCCCTGCCGCATGCATTCTGCTTTGTGCACTTCTGCACATCCCTCCTGTGCTAATCATCCCAGCCTATTCTCCTTTAGGCCCAAACGGGATGTACTACATTAATCAGTTGATTGTTATTAACCCAGTTACATTGTGTCTTTGCATAATGCTGCTCCATCTCTAAATCCATAGTCTAATCAGGTATTACGACATCTTTAATGATATTACTTGCATGCTTCATAATAATCCTCTGATGGAGCATTGGGGCTCCGTGGTTAAAGCCTGCTGCAGTCTGAGCACGGGTGCTCCATGGGCCAGGATTGGGTACCAACAAGGCAAGGCTGCTCTGTGTCACAAAAGAATGCCTGTGTCATATACCTATGGGGGAGAGAAATACCACTCCATACCAGTTGCTATTTCCAGGACAGAATAAGGAAACAGCTGGATGTGGAGCTCTTGGAGCGGGTCCAGAGCAGGGCAACTAAAACGATCACAGGGCTGGAGCACCTCTTCTGTGAGGAAAGGTTGAGGGAACTGGGATTGTTTAGCTTGGAGAAAAAAAGGCTCTGGGTAGAGCTCATTGTGGCCTTCCAGTACTTGAAGGGAGCGTATAAACAGGAGGGGGAACAGCTGTTTATGAGGGTGGATGGTGATAGGACAATGGGGAATGGAACTGGAACAGGTTGCCCAAGGAGGCTGTGGATGCCCCATCCCTGCAGGCATTCAAGGCCAGGCTGGATGTGGCTCTGGGCAGCCTGGGCTGCTGGTTGGCGACCCTGCACATAGCAGGGGGTTGGAACTGGATGAGCACTGTGGTCCTTTTCAACTCAGGCCATTCTATGGTTCTATGAAAAGAAGCATGAGGTGTGACTCACCCGAGCAACCCAACTAACACTGCCTGCAGTCACAGATGACAGCAAAAGCCACACATCCCCTCTCCACCTGCCCCAGAAGCAGGCTGTGAGCTACAGAGGGAATGAGACACAAGATCATCCTTAGCAAGCAGAATAAAAGCACCTTTATCTGTCAGTGGGTGCACTCACTGCTGCATAGTGGGGATCTCTCGCTGCTGGGGGAGCAGAACCGGGGCAGACATTGCTCCAGCTCCAAGCAGGGCAAGCCACAGCCCCAAGGCTTCCTCCTGCCAGCACTGAGCAGCTGCCTGTAAGAGAGCAGTCAGCAGCGGGAGCCCAGCTAAGAGCAGCAAGGTGAGACGAGCACCAGGCCAGGATTTCCCCTGCAACACTCTGAAATCCTCCTGCTCAAGGAAACAAACCTAATTAGCCAGTGCTAAAACAAATCCGAGGTGGGCTGGGAAGGCAAACCATGCTGCTCAGCTACATACAAGCCAGCAAGCAGTGCCCTCCGGAAAGCGGATATTAACAAATACAACAAAGAAAGATCATACAAATTGCAACTACGCACTAAAGGAATGATTACAGATTTAAAAAAAATACATTTAAATTATCGTCCCCATTTTTGTTCTTTAACTTTTACATCCCACAGAGAGCTCCCATAGGAATGGGCTGTTTGGCTCATGAGTGCACCCAATATTCTGGTTCTCCTGAAGTTACCTATGAGCTGAATCAGTCCTCCCATAGCAGAGTCCAATCCCAAGCAATTTGGCTGCCAGGCATCTTCAGCACCACAAAATGGCTGTAGGAAGACACACATTAAGTCACACATTAAATACATAGCTTGGAGAAGAATGACCTGCATGTACCTTCCTGCAAAGCGTGTGGATGCTGTGAGTACAAAAGGGATGTGCTGAACCGAGCCTTGGCATTTGCAGCATCTACGTGAACTTTCCGGGAATCATTAATGTATTTTAATAACCGCTGCCACATTAACCAAAGGCACACTATGCAATATAGATGCTGCTTAATTATTAACATGTTGACAACAATTTTGCAAATAATGAACTAATTACTCCCATTATTTATTTTTCAATTATCTCCAAGCGCTCAGCTCTGTTCTCTGCACAGAGGGCTGATGGCTGCGAGCTCAGAAGGGACAACAACAAGTGAGAGCCCAACCCCACCAGCACAGTGCCTGGTGCCATGTGGGTATCAATGACAGTCCAGCCCCACCAGCACAGTGGCATAGAACCATAGAATGGCCTGGGTTGCAAAGGACCACAATGCTCATCCCGTTCCAACCCCCTGCTATGTGCAGGGTCGCCAACCAGCAGCCCAGGCTGCCCAGAGCCACATCCAGCCTGGCCTTGAATGCCTGCAGGGATGGGGCATCCACAGCCTCCTTGGGCAACCTGTTCAGTGCGTCACCACCCTCTGCATGAAAAACACTATCCTAAATGGGGGCACCATGTGGGGCAACAATGACAACTCAGCCCCACCAGCACAGTGGGAAGAAATCACGGGCTGCCACATCCAGGTGAGGCACTGCACAGCTACAGAGGGCTTCCCACCTTAAGGGATGCTCAGGAATCTTCCAGAGAAACAGACACAGATTTAATTAATGAAAGAGCATGATTATGTGCTACGTACCATTCCTTTTCCAGGAGGTGGTGATTGAAACTGCTTTAGTTTAATAGCGTTTACTGTGAAATCAAGCAGGAAAGATAAGCCTCTGGGGTTTGGTACCAAACTTGGAATTATACATAATCAACTTACACACATTACTTATAACTGATGGCAATTGCTTTGGTCCTAGCTGGTATCTTTTCTATATTATATCTATAGAGTATAGACTGCATACAGCCCACTTCAATGCAATGAATTGTACAGCCTACTAGGGGAAGGAACAGCAGCATCTTTCTACTAAAAGAAACATCCATTCAGTCTTACAAAGAGCACATCTGCATGGAAGCCTGGCTTTGTCTGCTGGGACAGGCGGGGCATTAGGAGCAATGTCTGCTCCAGAGAGCAGCCAGGCGCTGGCACAGCTGCCCAGGGGTGGGCAGTCCCCGTCCATGGAGGTGTTCAGAGCTGTGGGGATGTGGCACTGAGGGGGGGGCAGTGGGCACGGGGGGGCTGGGGGTCTCAGAGGGCTTTTCCAGCATTAATGGTTCTGTGATTGTATGGCAGGTGGCTGATGGGGCAGTGATGCTGAATGGAATGTGGATGAAATGCAACACAAATCCCACTGAAGAAGGTCCAGAGCTTCCAAAAACATCAACTTAAAGCATAGAGCGAAGGCTAACATACAAAGTGAAGCACAGATGATCACATGCTATATCACAGGAACACAGGGCAAAAACATACCGAATTCAGAAAGAGCCAACAGCTGACGAGGATGCTCTGCCCACAGCAGACAAGGAGGGTATGTAAGCTGGCACTAAAAAGCTGAAGGAGAAGATGAAAGTCTCCGAAGATGAGCATTAGTGAGACAGCCATCAGGATTTGCTTTTAGGCAATTTCAGACTAATTCACTGAAGGAGATGCACATAAAAAGCTCTGAGAAGATGACTGATGCAAAGAGCCCAGTAACATTCTATAATCCAGAGGAAGCTGATCAATTAAAAACCCATATAAAAGTGGATGACAACTGTTTGAAAGCGTTGCCATTAGTGTGAGTAGCACAGAAACTTCCTGGGCCGGGGCAGCTCAGGTGATGTGGGTGAGGAGGTGACATTGGCTGAGGGTGAGAAGATGCCCTTTTCATTAATTAACTCTCAGGGAGCCGCATGGAGCACTTCCCAAAGGAAGGGAATAGCGAGGGATGGTGCAGAATGGTGGGGGACCTCCTGTTCTGAGGTATTCCCATGGCCCTACAACGCCTGGTAGCACAGACAACTGCCTGCACCTTTGTTGGCCACAGGAGACACATAGAAGCCCTCAGGTCTAAAGAAATTACTTTCTTCTCCTCACAAAGATCAGCCCCGGCCCAACCACTTGATTTTGTCACATCCCATTTGAGATAACTGAAGGGCCAGAAGTCTTATTACAGCGGTAACGAGGAGGATTTGCAAAGCTCCTGGGAAGAAATTGACCACTTAAGTGCTGTAACTTAAAATACCGCTCATAAGGGGGGGGGAAGGTCTTTTGTGACAAAAGGATACATCCTAATAGCAGCATAGAGTTCACCCTTACCTTAAGAGCTGGCTGTAATTAGCAACTCTTGTTCTTGGAACAGGAGATCTGTCTGAGAAGAGCAGTTGGGAGCAGCTCAGGAGTTGCATGCTCCTCCAAAGCATCTGGCAGCCACTGCTGGGCAAAGGGAAGGGCTGGAGCCCATCAGCCTGATTTTCTTACTAATCTTATAGGTTTTATTAGTTTTACGGGGTTAGATATGAGGAGGGAGTTTTTCCCCCAGAGGGTGGTGACGCACTGAACAGGTTGCCCAAGGAGGCTGTGGATGCCCCATCCCTGCAGGCATTCAAGGCCAGGCTGGATGTGGCTCTGGGCAGCCTGGTCTGCTGGTTGGCGACCCTGCACATAGCAGGGGGTTGGAACTGGATGAGCATTGTGGGCCTTTTCAACCCAGGCCATTCTATGGTTCTGTGATCTATAATGGAGTTTTCATTAAATTCTCTGTTTACATTTTCTGTAACATTTAAGGTTAAATTCAGCACACAGCCAATAAATCAGGTTGTTCATTCTGTTTAAACTTAAAGCCAATAAATACAGTATCATAAATCCCACAACACCTCTAGGTTTCAGAAGGAAAGATACAAAACCATCACATTGGTGTGCTCACCTCTGTAGTTTCCATCACATGAACCATTCACTGTCACATCTTCCCCGCTGCACTACACATGGGATGGATATTCATGTTGCCACACATCAACGTAACTGTTTGCAGCATCTCTCAGCTGCGCCCAAGGGGGACTATGGAAGCAGCCCAAGGAGAGCTATGGAAGCACAACACACCTCTACGCCTCCCATCCTGACGCGAGCTGCAGCAGAAGCCTTTCTGTAAGCTGCTTACCTCCGAGCAAACTGAGCTTTGGAGTGGAAAAGATGGAATCAAGGTGACGCCACTCCAAGTTCTCATGGATGGGAGAGCTGGGCCACGCTCTTGCACCCACTGGGGAAAACCAGAATCCCTATTGCCCACAGTGCTCCTGCATAGAACCAGGGAGTATTAAGATTGGAAAAGCACTCTTAGATCCCCAAGCCCAACACGCCCCACCATGCCCACCACGGGCATGCAAAGCAACAGCAAGAAAGTGACCTTTTCCCATCAGTGCTTTGAAACCAGCACCTCACTGGCACTTCCAGAACACAGAATCCTCTGGTGATACTCCAAAACAGCAGCGATGGTGATGTGCACCTCCTTTGCCTACTGAGAGCTTTTCATGGGGCGAAAGAGACATAACGGATAGGGCAGGGAGGTACGATTCGTTCATGTACTCAAAGGCATTTGATAAAATCCCAATGTACCTCCAGGCTGTAAAGGAAACACGGTTAGCACCGGGTGAACGATCACATCTTGTCACGGATTAAAACAAGTTAAGAGATGGGAAAGAGAATAGAAATAAATGGCCAATTCTCAGCATGGAGAAAGGTTAATGGTGTAGTGCCCCGGGGATCAGTCTTTGGGCTTCTGTATTTCAACGTGGTCATTAACAGTCTGTGAGAGGCAGGAGATGGTAGGGCAGCAAGAGAACCCGGCAGCATTGCTCCAGCTTGCCATGGGCAGCAACATGCACACAGTGCTTCTGAGTGCCCCCACCAGCTCAGGCTGTGCATTGGGCACCTCCAGGGATGGGGACAACACAGGACTTCCAGCAAAGGTCTCCAATGACAAACTCAGGTGCCTCAGGACTCTCCCAGCCTGGGGCTCACAGCGTCTCCCCCTGAGAGCACTCCTACATCAGCTCCACGATTACACACGTGCTGTCACTGTGCCCCAGGGCATTACCAGTATCAAGATGTAGACATCAATATTTTCTTTATTAACACACCCCCCATCGCTATCAGAATCACGGGGAACGGTGGCTTTAATAAAAAGATAAGGAAAACCCAGTGCTGACTCCACTAATACCTCCTTACCTTGCTACAGACACAGCCGGAGCAAGACGAGATAGCAATTTAGAGGAGAGAGGATGAATGTCAGCTCTGACAGATTACTTCTTCCATTGGCAGCAGTAATCTTTTCAAAGGGCACTGACAAAAGGAGCAGCACGTGAAAGCAGTGCTCACCTGAAAAGGAGGGGAGATGCTTCCCAATAGGGCTGAGAGCTGCGGTGCTGCACGGCACGGGTGGGCGGGGGGCAAAGCAGTGGTTACTGATGGAAACACATTAGAAATGTAACATCTGCTGGGAATTCATTGATGTGGAAGACAAAAAAAAAAAAAGCCTCCCTGGAGGCATTCAAGGCCAGGCTGGATGTGGCTCTGGGCAGCCTGGGCTGCTGGTTGGCGACCCTGCACATAGCAGGGGGTTGGAACTGATGAGCACTGTGGTCCTTTTCAACCCAGGCCATTCTATGGTTCTGTAGTTCTATGAGAAGGACCATCCTGAGGGTGATTCTGACGCTGTTTGCAACTCGTTTGCTACTTTGCCAAATTGAGCCCATCACCCCAGAGCCTGAGGGTGGGCTGTGAGCCGGGGCTGCAGGCAGCACTGCACTCTCATTGCACAGACCTGTATGATAAAGGCCATCAGCCCATTGATGGGTGGGCTGGAAATTAAGTGGCAGCCTCTGCTGTCCCCTTCTGTGCTGCAGGGCTGGGACGAGAAGAACTCGGACTCTCAATGATTAATTTTCCTGTTTCTAAACAATGAAGAAGCACATTCCTATTTGCTCACATGGAAGAACGAAACATCTGTCCTTACACACAGGGATAGGAAGGTTTTAATCATCTGTCCATATTTTTTCCACTAACCTGGCCACAATGAAATTAATCCAGCACGTTCCCTGGGAACTGATCGGCTGAGCACAGGATGGAAGCACGGCAGCGTATGTTTGCCAAAGTGGGCATTCAGCCCCCAGGGATCCCTTCCTGTGAGGTCTGCAAATAGCAGGCAGCCTTTTGGTCCCGAGGATGCGGGCCCTGCAGGGCTCCCCCCGTCCATCTGTGAGCCCTCTGCAGGAATCCCTACAAACATTCTCAGCACAAACATATGCAGTTTGCCTAAAATGTTCAATGCTTGCATTTCCTATAATCATCCTGGCTGTCATTAAGACGCACCCGTTGTTTATACGCACCCAAAACCCACAACGAATAATTAAGAGGACACGATTCGCTTCAGAGAGACGCTGCAATTTTGCCTTCTTGGAAACTCATCTCCTGCAAGCCACTCACCCAAGGAGAGCTGCAAAGCCTCATGGAAAGCCCCAAACACACGCAGGACAGAAGTGATTTTGCACACACACCCCACAGTGCCCAACACACCCTCCTGAACCCACGCTGTGCACAACCTGGCTGGCCACAGCCATCCGAACTCTGCGGTGCAGTGGATCCTTTACACCGAGGGAACGCTGCACCGTTTCGGCTTTCCGTCGGCGTACAGAGGAACTTCCCACCGTGTTTTCTCATTAAACGATGCCCTCGATGCCAGCAGCGATCGCGTTAATGCGCCTCGCAGAGCGCAGCTCCTTCGGTGCGCGGATGGCTCCGCCTGGCGGTGCGCGGGGGGAAAGGAAGGGAAGGAAAGGGGGGCAAAGGATAGGAAGGAAAGGAAAGGAGAGGCAGGATAGGAAGGAAAGGAAAGCAAAGGGAGGACAGGAAGCTGGTGATAGCAACTGCTATAGGTGTTCAAGCTGTCCAGGCAAAACACCGGAGCTTTCTGCCTGCACTTTCACACACTTGCTATGGAGTGGACTTCATACACAGAGCTGCTCAGCCCCCAGCTCGAGTCCCTCCCGCGCACAAACAGAAACCACCACACTGAGTAACACAACAGCTGGGCAAACTGCAGCTCTTTCCCAGGTGGGAGCGGTACCAGGAGCTGTTTGCTGCAGGACAGGGAAGCAGGGTGATGCCAGAGACTGAGTCATCCCTCCTGCCCCCCCCCCCCCCACTTTGCCCAGAGCCTGCAGGGTGTTGGGGGTCACATCTTCACCCAGAGATGTGAAACAGTGGATTTGGTACCTTGAACCTGGATGTCACAGCACTAAAATACAACACAGCATTTCCTAATGAATGAGGGATCAGTAACAAATAAATCTGAAAGAAGAGGAAGAATCAGCCTGTTTACCAACCAAACTGCTGCAGGTCAGACCCTGCCACCCCTACTACCACGTAGGGCCATTAATTCTCATCCAGGCCATGCTGGGGGTGTAGGGAACCCCTCTCTGGGGGCTCAATAGAGGACCCCACTCCCAACCCCTCCCTCCATTTCCATCACACGTCTCCCAGCCCTACAGCTGCCCCTGGTTCAGCTCCCCCTGCTCCCACCCAGAGCATCATGAGCCACCTCTGCCAGCACCAGGAGGGGGAGAGCAACAGTCATCTGACAGCAACAGGTACAGGAGGAATGGCTTTAAACTAACAGAGGGGAGATGCAGGCTGGGTGTCGGGAGGAAATCCTTCACCCAGAGGCGGTGCAGCCCCAGCACCACCCAGAGCTGTGCTGCCCCATCCCTGGAGGTGCCCATGGACACAGCTGGGCCCGGGGAGCCTGAGCTGGGGGGCAGGGGTGTACCCAGACCACGGGATCCCATACTCCTGCGATTCTATGATGACCACAGTAACCACAGGCAGTTGTTATTACTCACTGGGCAAGTTTAAAAAAAAAAAAAAGCAGCCGAAAAGAGTCCAAATTCCCCTTTGCATACAGCTCCCTATGGGAGCGCCTTCAGAAAGGAACAGAACCGGAGAACCACAGCGCAGCAGCGCCCTCTGGCGGACAGTCGCCGCAGTGCCGGGCTGCAGGCACGGCCCCCCGCCGTCTCTGTCGCACCGACAGCGGCTCCGCTATTTCATCGAACCACAGAATGGTCTGAGTCACAAGGGACCTCTACAGGTCACCCGGTGCCACCCCTGCAGTGAGCAGGGACACCCACAGCTCCATCAGTGCTCAGAGCCCATCCCCTGCGCTGGGCTGTGTGCAGGGACCACCCCCACCTCTCCGGGCAGCCCACGCAGTGCCTCACTGCCCCCTTCTGCCTCTGCACAGCCCCGGCGCTCAGCCTGAACCCAAAGGGAGGTGCGGCGATGCAATGAAGAGGCAAAAGGCTGTGGCTTTTCGGAGAACTGGTCCCAAGAAACTCACGTTCTTTCACGCAGGAGACCCCAAGCACAGAAACGGGCAGCCCACAGCCTTCCAACACGCACTCAGGCAGCACCATCCACTCACACTTCTACAGGGAGCCTTTATAGATTGCAAAGGCCGAGACTGTTTGCAATCTATCCTTTGCCATCCCTTCAGTTTGCTTAAAAGGATGACCGGAGCAAAAGCAGATCTCTATTTCCTAGCTCAAGATAGGAAATAAGATGGGAAATGGCTCAGTGGGAGAGGCATTTTGAAAGAGCCAAAGGCCATGCAGCACAACAACCCACTTACCTGCCCCGATGAACCGCGATCACATCCTGCCACCCCACAGCAGTGCTGAGCACCTCACCTCCCACTCATAGACTGATGGGAGCATTGAGTGCTCCCTAAAAACCCCAACTTGGGCGCCTACCTGATCGTGGGCTGCTCAAAGAGCCCTGCAGGGGCAGGGCTCATCAGCCCACCCTACATGCCTTACTCACGGTTTTAATTCTGTCCCATCAAATGCAGCACTCCTCAGGTTGGCCATCAGAGCAATGTCTGCTCCAGAGAGCGGCCAGGCGCTGGCACAGCTGCCCGGGGGTGGGCAGTCCCCGTCCATGGAGGTGTTCAGAGCCGCGGGGATGTGGCACTGAGGGGTGGGCAGTGGGCACGGGGATCTCAAACAGCTTTTCCAGCCTGAATGATTCTACGACTCTCACTTCAGTTGTCACTGTTCTCACGTGGTCCAATGTCGTACTGTGACTCTCATACCCTCAGCAGTACCAAAGGCAGCTCTGCTGGGCCTTCTAAAACTCTGCATCTAAAGCAGAAGAACATTCAAAAGAAGCACTGCAGCCCACGCAGACCCCAAACCAGGGGATGGAATTTAAGAAAAACATCCCTGGTCTCCTCCACTTTTGCACTACAAAATGAGATACTGCATCTTCCCGATCACTTAATACTCCCCAAATTAAAACCATTAAGCGCATCAAATTTCTCGTTGGACTGTCTGAAGGCTTTAACCAATGCTCATATATTTCCAACTTAATGTTTAATTTAAAAACAGCATTGCACTGTCTCAGCTATATGGCACCTTTAAAAGTGAACATTTCAAGGTGTTTTTGAATTATTTCCTAACCAGAGTTATCTGGTTGGGCAAATTTGTTTTATATAGTTAATAGTACACAGCAGTTAAGTGTTGCTGCAGGACTCTCACTTCAGCCACTCAAAGCAAGAAAAGTCCTGCTCCACACTTCATCCACTGACACTTTTCACTAATGCTTCACTACTGCATCATTTAAAACCACAGATGGACGTGGGTTGGATCAGAGATAACTGCTGTTATCCCTGCAAGGCAGCAGCAGTGCATGAGCCACACTCCCCAGCAGCACAGGAATTAAGGCTTTGACCACACGGCTGGAGCTGTGCTTGAGAACGTCTCATAAGGATTTCCCACCTTCCCCTGTGAGCCAGGAGGGAGCTGAGGCAGCTGTGCCCTGCAGTCAGCATCCTGCAGTGAGCCCCTTCCCACCACCGAGAGGCAGCCTGCACCCACACATGGCAGGCACCAGCAGCACTGCAGCTCCACCTACAAGCAAACCCAACCAGAATTACAGCTCCGGGACAGCAGAGCCCATAGACATACTTGGTATCAGTTCTTAAGTTACACAGCTACAGAGGTGGGCCAACACCACACAGAGAGGAAGCCCTGTGCAGAAACACTGCTGCTACCAAAAGCATTCGAACAGCACAGCATAAAATTCAGTCCTAAGTTAAATTATCACTTTGGTGTTTCTTTTGCCAAGCTAAAATGAAAGTAATTCCAATTACAAACACCACCATACATTCAAAATACTGCTAGCTACCAAAGTTCAGGCCCACAATTTAGCACTGTGAGAAGTGAAGAAAACAATGGCCACACACAAAATGTTAACCCCAGGTCTCTGAAGCAGCCCAGCAGTTTCACTTCAAGAAGAGACTCCATTTGGGTAAACAAAGTGTAGTACAGGAGTGCATGGAATACAAAAACACATTCAGAAAACAACTGGTGCTCCTTCACACTTGTATTAACCTGTGAAGGCACTAAGAACCTTCAGCAGTTAGATTCCACTGGAACTAATCTGGGAGGGAAAGCGTTTGGTTGGTTGCTCTTTTTCACAAAGAGTAATATAGAAGGATCAGCATTTTGGTTTCAGTCTTCGTTTAGTTGGTCCAGAAGCATGTCTGGCCACAAGCACCACACATGCAGGTGTTTCTCTGCAAGCACAGCCAGCACAAAAACAAGTGAGGAACAGGCTTTTAGCAACGCCCCTCCACTCAAAGCTTACACCTGAGGAGGTTCAAGCACACCCCTGCTCACCAGCATTTCGTTGCTGGGTTTTATAATCAGAGCTTAGCTTGCTCTTCTTCACATTCCAGAGCTCTCAAAGAATATAGTTTCCTTGTCTTTATTGTGCATAGGCAACGCACTCGGAACAGCTCACTTCAGTACTTCACAGCTAGAAGTTGGCAGCAGCTGATATTGCTGTCACACAGAGAAGCCTGCATGTAGCTAACTAGAAATATGTCATTACTTCACAGACAAAACCATCCTTTGAAACAAACAGCTCAATAGTCTCAGTACAGAGGCTAGGATCTCAGACTGCAAGCAAAAGGTGCTTCCCTTGAAGAGAAATACCCTCCATCAGTAGCACAATGAGGAATGTTGTATTTTGATTTTTGATGCTGCTGTGCTTTATTTTTCCAAAGGTATACTTGAAAGTACACCCATGCTGCAGCTGGTGAAGGTCAACGCACCATGTGAGCTCTTTATATTTCTGTTACAGATACTGAAAGAAAGATTAACAACAAATCTAAGCCTCCGAATACCGAAGGATTTATGTGCTAACACAATCAATTAAACTGCAGCAGTTGTAGCCCAGAAAGCAAACCTCTGAACAGATGTAACACTGACAATACTCAAGAAGACTGGCCTAATCATAGCATTTATTGGCTCACTTCCACTGAAATTTAATCATGTCCAAAAGCTATGTTAAAATTGGTCTAATATCTGCGATTAACAATTACTGTACCTGCTTAGATAATGAAGATGCATGTATGCAGCTGAAACCCATTAATAACAACTTCCTAATGATGCATTGGATTAAAGTTTCACCAGCATTTTTCTCACTCACTAGACGTGAAAACAATTATTAGCAGGGACAGAAAATTATTAAGTTCCATACCAGAGGCACTCCCATTAATATCTTCCTAATGACAGATGCAACTTAGCCCTACATAACAGTGCAATAGACAACACTGCCATTACTCGATTCTTAAACATCTCGATGCAATACATCAGGAAGCGTAATAAAAACCCCCAAACTCCTCTAGCATTATATTTTAATTGTATTTGAAGATCTTGACATGTTTGTATCTTCAGTGGAAACACAATTTCACATGTAGCAGGGTCTTGTGAAATACACAGAGTACATAAGAAGCCTTTATTTACTTCTGATTGGTTCCACAGGGTTAAGTCATATATTGCTCCAATATCATCTATAAATGAGTAATTGTTCAAAGTACTTCAGTTCCCACTGCTGACCTTTGACATTAATTTTCTCCCTTCAGAATAGGCAACAATTCGCCGCTTTCTTTTAGTTCCTGTAAAGAAATACACCCAACAATTAGTCACTACATACGTTTCGTGATCACACTTGCACGATTTCAATAGGGACAGTTTACAGATCAATTCAGTAAGCATTAAGGGGATGAAGCAGATGACCCACTAGAGGTCCCTCTAGACCAAGACTCTTTAAAGTTCGTAATGCAGTCTTTTAATTCTATTTTGTACCCACCAAGTCAAAGAGGAAACTTAATTAGGGAAAAGATAAGTCTTCAAAACAATTAATTGTTATCAACTTTACCAGGTAAATCCCCTAGTATATGCCCTCCTAGATACACCTAAGCATATGCAGAATTTTACATCCAAAATGCTTCCCACAAAATGAAAAGAACTACCATGCACTGACAGACCTTGTTAGTTACTAGCACACACTGTAACAAGACAGAGAGAGATTTGTGAGTTACAACTAAGAGCTACTTGCCCATATCATCCGTGTGGTTTAATTCAAATTTTAAGGCTTTCACTTATCAGACAGAGAAAACCATGAGATGGTTTTAAAATAACATATATACTCCACAGTATATATTCTTTTCCTACATCTCAAGAGAAACAGCTCTCAGTTTTATTTCATATTATGCTATATAATAAAATGCATTTTAAAGGGCTGACAACATTCATCTACCCATACAATTTACTGAGAACCAGCAATGCAAACAGACAACTTATATTTAAATGCCACTGAGAGAAGTATTCCACAGCATCTCTGCAATGCCCAAGACTATACTTACTGATCACTGAAATCTCCCACACACTTGTTAAATAAATAAAATTAAAGTAATCTATATAATTTAAGTAATACCAGTATTTTTAGAACTAAATGAGATTTATTGATTGCATCTTCCCAAGAGTTGCAGTGTCTGAGGAATTGGCTATAAAACATTCAGACAAGAATGGGCTCAAGAGTATTTGGGGTTTAGAACACTGTGGCTGCTGTTACAAAAATCAAAAACCACAGTAACAGATGCAGATCTATTTTTGTTGCTTCAGGCTTTGTTCAAACAACTACAATAAACTTTACTTTTTTCTAGGAATGAGACTGTTTGCTCGGAAAAAATGTCTCACCCACCTTATTTGAGAAAAGCAATGTCAGAAGTAAAACAAAGAAGAGAAACCTGTAAAAATACACCTACAGGGTAAAAATGGTCTTTACAGTAACAGTAATTGACTGCTGTCAAGAAAATACATTTCACTGCTAAATCTTGGCATATGAGAATGCTAGAGATTTAGAGCTCCTTTCAAGCGTATGTTGAGCTAATGGAAGTCACAGTAAAAGCAACCAAGCCATTCAGTTCCAAGATCACGGGCCACTATGCAGGAATTTCTGTATGTTATGGGCAGAAAACATTTTTACAGTGTTAAACAAGTGGTAAATTTACATCTCAAGGTTCTCCCATTCTTACCTTAACAATATCCAACCCTCCAACAAGTTCACCTTTCACGTATAACTGAGGATATGTTGGCCAGTTTGAATAGGTTTTTAATCCTTGCCGCACCTAAGAGAAACAATTTTAAATGTAAACTTCAACTTCAGTAGAAGTAACAATGAATTCCACAACAACGGAAATACTTAATTACCTCTTCATCCTCCAGTATGTCAAATGTCTCATAATCAACACTAGAAAGAGAAAAAAGAGATTGTAAAAGGAGAGAAGAAAGTCAGCTCCTTAGGCATGAAGAACTAATATTAACAAGTCTAGTTCCAGAGCCAGCTTCTCAGTGCACAGATAACAGCACAATGTGCTACAAAATTAAGCTGCGTGGTCAATGCTCTAATTGATTGAGTGTGTTCAAAGCAATTCTGTTCAGTATTAGCTTAAAAAAGACATACTTTGGAAGTTTTTACTGAAGAGTCATCCCACTACGGTTACTTCATGTATTACTTGTAAAAAAAAAAGACAGTATAAATCTGAGTTCTGACTGATTTGTGCTCCGAGTTGTGTCATTCTTCAGTAACTGGGAAGTATGCAGATTCCATCAGGTGGATAGAGTCAATGAGAAGGAATTGCAATTTGAATAACTACAACTTATTTCCATGCTGTGCATAGATATATACAGTTTTCTAGTTGTCTGGTATCTAAACTAGATGTTAGAATGAGGTTTTTCTTTTATCAAGACAACTGTTTAGCCTCAAACTAGAAGTACACATGAAACATGAGTTTATTCAAAGAAAGATGATACTAATCTCTCTCACTACAAAAGGAACTGCTTTGAAGAAGAAAATTGAGACTATGTGAGAGGCTCCAAGATTAAGAGAGCTGATCAAGAGGGATTTCTAAGAGGAGCTGCTTAGCAGAATGGAAGGATTTCTTTAATGTCAACAGCAAAAAAATAAAATCATCCACTGTTGCAATAATCTGTTTAATCAGAACAAGACAATCACTATGAAGTAGTGCTGAAGCAGTGTAATATCTGACCATATTTGACATTGTGTCAAATGAAAGTAGTAGGGATTTATCCTATGGGTTTTACACAGGGATACTTAGATACTTCTGAACAAAATAACAACATCCTGGGAAGTTTTCCACTACTGTATATCCTGTTAAATCAAAACTAGCTTCCTAAATTAATTCAAAATTTACCTACCCAGTATTGTTTATGATTTCTATAATTTGCTTGCTGAATCCACACCTTGCAGTCTGGAAGGCAAAAAACACGTTTAAACATTTCTGCTATATTTGATCCTCCAAATTCCAGCTCAGGTTACACCATAGCTGCTATGAATTTGTTGCTAGTGAAACCTTACTGGATGAGCAGTACCACGAATCCCTTATTGGTGATTTAACTCCACCGTTAGCTCAAGCAAAACCAAAGCACGTAAAGCAACTTGTTCAAACTCTTCCCTTCTTGAGGCAAGACAGGTTTTAACAGGGGACAGAAATGCATCTGTTTAAAAAAGCAAAGCCCAAATAGCCCATCACAAAATCATAGGACTGCTTAAGTTGGAAGGGACCTTTAAAGGTCATCTAGTTCGATTCCCCTGCAATGAACAGGGACTCCTACAGCTCAATCAGAAAGTTCTGGGCGCCATCCAGTCTGACCTGCTGGCCGTGCTTCTTTGGATGCAGCCCAGGCTACAGCTGGTTTTAGGGCTGCTAGGGCACATTACTGGCTCATGTCCAGGCACCATCCAACAGCACCTCCAGGTCCTTTTTGGCAGGGCTCTGCTCTATCCTTACATCACCCAGCTTGTATTGATAGTGGGATTGCCATGACCCAGGTGCAAGACCCTGCAGTTGGCTTTACTGAATCTCATGAGATTCTCCTGGACCCACTGCACAGCCTAAATCTCTTTGGATGGCATCACTACCACTGCTTCAGTGAGTCAGCATAACCCACAGGGTTCCAGTGGCTATGAAACAGCTTAGAAAAACACTCTCACAAGTATCTCTTCTAAATAGATCTAGAAGGTTTAGGGAGTAAATGAGAAAATGAAACAGAAAGACAAATCACATGAATGAGATCAGCCCCCCATCCCTATCACTTCTAAATAAAATACATATATACAACCAGTAACTATAATTATTGCTTAGAGCACACAGAGTACATTCTAATACTCCAATGAAAAGTTTAAGCTAGGTGCCAGTAAGTCATTTTGACAGGAAGAACTGCAGCACCTTCCTGTTCAATAAGATACAATTTATCCCATGGTTATTTTGTTTGAGTATGCAACACAAAGAAACAGACGGAACTTTTGGTTGACAGTCATTTGCTACTATTTTAAACCTAACTGCTCACAGTTAGCTGTCTTTAATCACTATCTTTATTTCATTGAGCAAGGTAATTAATCTCAGCTTTTTGTCAAATGCGGTTATGAAAGCATAATAAAAATCAGAGAAATTGAAAAGGATAGGGCATCCAATCCAATTAGGTCAAGAGAGGGAAATTCCTAAGAACATCTAGTCAAAGCTGAAGTGTCAAGTAACAGTAAAGTGTATGCTCCAAGTAGGACAGATATTAGCCACAGCATTCTGAACATCAGAAGAAAATCCATTATCTGTGAACACAATCAATAAGCCCAGACCAAAATGACACACACACTTCTTCCATTCATTCCTGCATTGCAGATCAATTGACAGATGTCACTACAACCAGGGAATTTCATGCCTGGTCTGTAAAAATGCAATCAGCATTTCAGCAATAAATATTTCAACCTGATAAAACACAGACTGCTCTTCTGTTTTGTACAGAAGCAAGACATACAAAGAAGACAACTTCCCAGGACCACTGATTTTTATTAAGCAAGGGAAAGAAGGTAACTTGCTGCTTAAATGTTGCAGAATACTTTTGCAATCTTACCTGTTTGTTTCCCTTCATAAAAAGCATTACAGGAGCTTTGTTTATCAAGCTTTTAAGCCTATAGGAAGGATGGAACAGGAAGACAAAACAGCTCAGTTATTATCCAAGTGGAAAGATACCAACTTATAGCTTTATCAAATGCATTTAAAGCAGCGCTATGAACACTTCCATTTATTTTGTTTACAGTAATGCCAGTCAATAAAACTGAATAACCTTGTTACTTTTAGGCAATAATTTACATTTCTAGACTGATCTTTAGGTATTAAGCAACAAATTTAGGAAAAACATTCTTTTAAGATACTTCTAACAGAGTATCTTTATTTTGTCATATATTGATTTGCACATACTGAATGCAATATAATGCTTCTTATTCTCCATGTAAGACAGTCTTCTGTAGAGTAAGAGCCATCCACAGTGTCTATAAGTCATACAATCACCAAAGACAAACCACTACTAAAATTCAGGAATGGGTCCATTTTGCCCCATTGTGCCCTGGTTGCTTCTGGTTCACCCACATTAGACAGTCTCAGTCTTTCTTACTCCTTTTAGGAAATGTGCTCTGTGACAGTTGATGGGAAGAACTAGCTAACCCTCTTGTCCAGCTGTTTCCTGCTAACAGCATATTACCTTCTATAGAATGTGTGGCAGGTGGTCATTTTCTCCAAAATGTCACTTCGCACTGCTTACGCAAAATGATCCCAGACCACAGAATCCAGGATCTCCACAAAATAAAAGGAAATCAAATTCTGTTGGTGACCTACAGAGTGTTTGCATACAAAACTAAAACCAACAACTTGCCTCTAGCATAACGAACAACAAGTACACTAACTGCTAGAGCAACTTCCCCTAGCAAGGGATCTGTTCCTAGAAAGCAAGCTGATTTCCAGAGTCCATTTTCCAGGCCAATTTCAAAGAAGTTGCAGTTCACTGATGGGAAGAGATCAAACACTGAGTAAAGGTATATAATTGAGTACTAAATAGATTCTACTACCAATTTCCTTTGTTTTATTAAGTCTTAGGAGCATCTGACCAGGTAGCTCACAGGGTTTTTCCTATGATTAACTGATAGCATGAATGTAGTCTGAAAGTCTCCCATAATTAAGTGTGAGGTTAGCTACAAAGAATAATAAATGCATGTCATAGTACTGAACTTCCCAGTTATCAAACAAAAACACAGCTCAAAAACACTGCATGATATCCAGCTAAAAAAACACCTACTAAATGATGAAGAACAAACCAGGCAATGAGAAGTAGATTGCAACTCATAGGGTAAGTTTTTAGCCAGGTTGCTTTCAGGTCATTTCTACATCAACATTTGATAAAATTGGAAAAGACTTCACAGCTGTTTGAAAGCTGATGCTGCTCCTTTACAGAGATACCTGCGATACCACACATTAGATAAGTGCAGGACACTGCAAATTAGCTTATCTACCCCAAGAAGACTAAGCAAAGCAAAAATCAGGTATGAATTCGATGAAGTTGCAAGCTATCCAAGTTTGCAGAATGAATAAGAGACTAGAGGAAGATTTCTACAATCAGTTTTATAAAAATAACACTGAAATAATGTAACTTTTAGTTATAATTTAATCTCAAACTGCAGCAGGTAAGTTTTTTGTGGTCTTGATGAGACAATTTACAAATTACCTTACTAGAGCAACAATATGTGAACCTCTACCACATTTCAATTGAAAAGAGAATTCAAAACTATACAAGTGCCCAAGTGCACTTCATTCACGCAACAAAATGGTTTGCATTAAATTAGTTCTCTGCTGGGATGATAAAGGAGAAAGAACCAGAAGCAGTCTTATCTGGTAGTTTGCAAAGCTCACTCTTACCGTCTTCATCCAACAAGTGGGAAATCTATGCTTACATATTTGCCTTCAAGGCACAGGCTGTCCTCCTGGTAAATCACCCTGTTTGCATGTCTTAACAGCACTATCCACATAAACTAGAAAAAAAGCCACACATCCTAGCATCTTCTCCAACAGAATGACCTCTCAGATGTCTGGAGCTGCACTGCCTGGGGCATGTCAGAATTTCAAACAGGTGCAAACCTTCAAATGGGAAGGTTAAAGGAGGACAAATTGGTTTCCAGATATTACATCTGATTCAGGATGCTGCATTTCCTACTGATGTAGCATATGTTCATGTGACCAAGGTGAGAGAAAACATGAACTGAAGGACATGAACAATCAAGAAAAATGAGAGAAACCTGAGGTTTTTTGCATACATTAACATCACGAAGTTTATGCCAAATAAAGATAGCGTAAGTTATTAGTGTGCTCAGAAGAGGATTTTCATAGTTATCTTTAAAGAATGATTTCTTAAAATCTGCTACCATAAAACAGTACAAGCAAAGTCTGTAAGAACAGTACAGCTTAGTACTTTTATACAGAAATGATGCTTACTACATAGAAAACAGAACACATTAAACAGCTTGAAAACAGCAGGAATACTGTAATTAGAAGAAAACGTTGAGTTCTTGAGCAGTTTGGTCTAATGGAAGATGTCCCTGTCCACGACAAGGAGTTTGGAACTAGATGGCCCTTAAAGATGATCTTTCCAATTTAAACTATTCCGAGATTCTATGATTATCATCTAATAAAATCAAAAAATACCTATTTGTATAGGGAGTGTATAAAAGCATTCACCTGTAAAATTGAAAAGAGAGAACACCTCGAAAATCAACCCCCTTAAAATAGTGACATAATACATCATACCTGTCCTCTAACTTCTGTGCCTTCGGACAGACTGTGTCCAGTTCTCCAGAAGCCTCAAGTTCCTAGGGAGACAGGGGAGGAGAAAAACCAGATGTAAAACCAAGAGAAGCCAAAACCATACACTTCTCACAATCACCAGAACTAGAAATTTCTGAGTTTCTAACCTTGATAATATCAAGTCCACCTATTAGCTCTCCAGCTACATACAACTGTGGATAAGTTGGCCAATTAGAGTATGTTTTCAGCCCCTGACGAACTTCTTCATCAGAAAAAATATCAAAACTGCTAAATGAAATACCGTGTTTGTTCAGTATCTCCACCATCTGTTTGCTGAAACCTGCAAAAAAGAAGAATTATACAGAATTTAAGCACAGTACTCCCATATCCATGGGAAACTTTATTCAATAAAAATACACGATTTTCTATTAATAACCTCAAACATTACAAAAGAGGAAAAAGCATATTTACCACTGGGATTACAAAACCTAAGTACATGGACAGCTTGCTAAGTCAGGAACTTCAGTACATGCAGAGCCATCCAATAGCCTCCACATACACGTCTGTTGTTCCAACATACAACTAAAGCAATATTAAATGGATTCACTTATTCTGCCTCCTCCAGTCCTTCTCCCGTCAGCTCTCAAAGAAAAGCTGCTTTATTAGTAGAACACCTTCAGTAGCCTTCATTTGAACCCTCTGCTTGCATATCATTTTCTTTGTCACTTCTTCCTCCAGTTCTTCTACACCAAAAGGAGATGAAGTTGACAAAAAAAGCAGGAATCAGGATTCAAACTCACTATTATTTCACTACTTAAACTTAGAAACTTGAATTTAATTTATCTATTACTCATAATTTAACTTAAGAAAAAATTTAACTTAGAAACTTGGTTATTACAATGTCTGGGCTTTTATTTTGTTTTTAACATTTTTGCTTTCAGAGTATATCCTTTCCTACTTCGTGGTAAGAGGCACATTCCTTCTGGTCTTTTTAAACCCTACATTCATGAGCACATTACGTTATTATCCCTGTGACACGTGCATAATATGCTTTGTTTTCTTTTCAGGACATGAAGCCATGCTCTGATAGCACCTTTTCAGAAGAACATTAAGCACTGGCTATTATAATACAAACGTTCAGATATTACAAATTTTTGCAGCCAACCACAGGGGGGGAAAAACAAACCTCTCCCTTCTGTACTTAACAATACTTTTCCTAAGAAAATCATCACTTTATATGTAGAAAGCCACATGCATGACAGTTCTAGCATTCGAAAACTCATCCAAACCATCTTAAACTTGAAGAAAATCAATACAAAAATTCATTTCCCAAATAATTCTCTTATTAAAATGAAACAATAAATTCATATTTTTAGAAGATTCTCTTTAAAATTGCTCTCCATTAAAATGCTTCAAAATTATTTTAAAACAAAACAAACAGTCACACTACTCAGGCTGTATCCTTCCATCAACAGGCCCATTCTTTACAAGCTAATCTGAAAAGAAGCCTTAGAAATGGATGCTCAAAGCCATCATCATCCATTTAACACTTCACCACACAGAGCACAGGTGCTCTGCAGAAGACATCAGCCCAGCAGATGTTTCCCCCATCCCTGGAGGCATTCAAGGCCAGGCTGGATGTGGTTCTGGGCAGCCTGGTCTGCTGGTTGGTGACCCTGCACAAAGCAGGGGGTTGGAACTGGATGGTCATTGTGGTCCTTTTCAACCCAGGCCATTCTAGGATTCATTCTATTGTGGATATTTACTCCATAAAGAAAGTGGATGAGAAGACAACTGCAGTAATTACAGCACAAGGATGTCTAGCACTTGATCATTAGGAATGACAATCAAAACTCCACTCACGACCCCACTGTTCCTCTGTTTGCCCTGCTATGAAAACTGCTAAATACAGAACAACAACACTGAAATGTTCTGCAGCTCTGCTTCCTTTCTAACACATGGTCTTTATCCTAAATATTCCAACACCTCCTGCAGTTGCCCTCATGCTCGTCCCTTCTAATGACATACATCCTCCTACATAACTTGTAGGGCTTGCTAAAGTAATCCACAAGAAGTTGCCCATAAAACAATATGATAATGTATGTTTTATATCTTTGCCAACTCATTCTGCTTCAGAGCCAAATGCCCTTGCAATTCCACCAATTCCCTAAAAGAATTCCAACAAACGCTGTGCAGACAAATGAAAACCTCCATACAAGTGTTAAAAAAAAAAGACAATGCTTAAAGGCTTTAATAAAGGAAAAAAAGAAATAAAGAAGCTTTAAATGGGAAAAAAAGAATCAGAGGGCCATACAAAAGTAACCTTTGATTTCAGCTCACACGACCACCTATTAGTTTTTGAAATATAGATTTTTACTATAGCTTTCTGCAGTTTTCACGATCTGGAATTTATTGAGATATGAAATGGCAGTGTTTATATGTATGGCATCTAAGTTGCTTTTCTTTCTACAACTGAAGTGTTAAGTTCATGTACAGCCTGAAGTAAAACACAGATTCTGATTTTTTTTCATCCATCTGGGAGTTCATTAGTAAACAGCTAAAGGCCGACTGCTGATGGTTATTCCATCACCAATGCATTAACTCATTTCTACTGTAAGAGACGGGGCGGGGGGAAGCTTTATTTTAGCTGTAGGCAATTACATGCAAACTAGGAAGATTGATTGGTTGTGTTTCATTTTGAAGGGTTATGGTAGCAGCCTGGAAGTGTTATGCTTTGGGACAAAGTGTCAGAACAGCTTTAGTTCTGTAACAAAAGATTGAGGCTGAATTTCTGAAGAAATACTACACAAGCATCACGAGTAATAATTAAACTGCAAACAAAACACTTTAAGCAATTATCTGGAAAATCACAAGTGCCACTCCAGCTACTGCAGTGATAAAAACAGCCTAAATAAACGACTTCATCAATGAAGCAAACAAATACTTCCACAGGCCAAAAGAATCTAATGAAACAACACAACATACATAGCAATCACACACAGTTGCCAATAAGCACTCAGCCTTGCTTTACACTATGCTTAGCTGGCTTTTCCAGTGAGGAAATCACAAAGTACAGAAGATCTCAAAATCCACTGATGGATGGGGATCCCCCCCCCCCCCCCCTTGCTCACCAACTGCATGAAAGACATCTGGTCTATTCTTTGTATCAAATTGATATACATCACAAATGTCTTCTTTCAACAGACATGGCTCCTTTTATTCAATTATATTTACATTATTTCTACTGCTGTTATAGCAGATCTATATTATCCTTGACAAAGTGTAACATTATCTCACCTTGAAAAAGGCTTTGTCTACTCCAGGATGTGAAAGCCAACTTACTGACATCTCCCAGCTACTGCCAGGAGCTATCAAAGCAGTCTAAAGCAAGTATATTTAATTACAAAATTAAGAGCTGTAAATTCAGATTATTTTCTATTGCACTACGTTTTAATACATACATTTATTTAGGCAAGGACCTCCTGTGCATTTTTCAGGTTTGAGGAAATACCTACTTTATCATGTTAATGCAAGGCAAGTGAGCCTGCATTATGCCCTTAATCTGCTTTCTATACTGGGTTTATACCAAAGTAGCAATCCTTAGCTTTGATGTCTAGAAATGTCTTTTTGGTTTGTGCTTCTGTGTTTTTTATTTAGCCTTACAACTCTCCACCAACAACTTTAACACACAAAAATCCACAAGGGGCCTTCTTTCTCCCTACCCAGAAGATCTGCCTGGCATCCTGCTCACTGCCCTCTGGGAAACCAGCTGTTCACCCAGCAGCACCAGCACAGAAGGTCCACTTGCAGCACTGCTACATCCACCTCCACCCCAGCTAAATCCAAAGCACACATCTGAATAACCTAGGCTGCGGGCACCTCTGATGTATACACAGATATATGGAGCTTGTCAGGGCAGTACCCTATTATGTAGTTATTACAGGACATATCAATATTTGCATTTCACAAATCTACTTCAAAATAAGCCAAAATTCCAATTCCTAAAGAAAACAACCTGTAATTCCCATGACCACATGAAACTTTCAGGCACCTGCAGTTACACTGTTACATAGCACAAAACTACAGATACATAGATGCAACTTCAGCAGCTCACACACACAACTGTTACAATCCCAAATACACAACAGCACAATGAACGTGGAAGCTTTGAAATCTGAGGTTGTTCCTCAAACTATTCCTGCTGAAGTGATACTGGCACTTGTTCATGCAGTAAGAAAAGATGCACACAAGCCATACAAGTGCCTGGGCTGAGTTGCCAGGCTTCTCCTGCCTTGCCCAGCAGCACTCATCTCTGCAGCACGTGGTCCAGGCTGACACACACCTGACATGTCACTACTTCTCTTTCAAATATTGTTTCCTGACTTTTACATACAAGTTTTCCTTCTCAAAAAGGGCACCAAGAACTGTACTAAACTCCCTCCAATTACCAGCATTTGACAGACAGACAGTTCTTCTCCTGCCCAACGCACAGTGTCAGCTTCTCCCTGTAATTCCATCCCAATAGGCCCAAGCAGTAGATTCACTGTCGCTGCCACTCTGCTCAGCTCCCTCGTCTGTCAAGCACAGGTCACGACCTAAAGCTACCTGAACTTAATGAAAAGACTCTTATTTACTCTATGGACCCAATCCTCGATTTCAATAAGCAGTGCTACAGACTCTTCTCCCGAAATATAAACAGCTAACCTGTAACATGCTGCCTGCACAGATACAATGCGAAATAGCAGAGGCTGTTTTGCAAGTCACATAGCACAAGTCTGTATTATCTTCACCAAATCAGTGTGCTCCTATTTGCATCTTTCCACATTTAAGTGAACGGACAGTGTGTGTAAAGTCAGTTTCTTCTAGGTACTTGCACAGAATTGTACACAGTTTTTCTATTCAGTTTCTGGACACAGTCCAATGGAACAGGCAAGAAATGCTACAGAAGCTATCTGCATTTTAAACTTGTAAGCTAAATCCAATACTTAAACCATTATGAGATCTTCCATGTGTGGAAGATAAGCAGTGTTAGCACAACACAAGGATGTTTGGCAACTGATACCACATCCCTAACTCACCACACCATGCCACCTGCTCAGACCAAGCATTTGCGGGCTCCTGACTGGATACAAGAGGCACTTATGTGCCTCTGGGCAGCAGGTGTTGAGCCCTTAGCAACCACAACAGGGGTGGAGAGTTTCATGTAACAATTTAACTTTGAGCAGTTCTCTCTTCATTGGTTCTGTAAATATTTGCTCATTTCCAGCAGCTAAGTCTGTAAGGAGTTACTGTTTCTAATACTTTTCTGATTTTCCTGTTACACTCCTAAATCCCTTTTTGGTCCAGCAATATAGTTAGCACAACTTGCCTCACAGGAGGCATGCACACATAGCAAAGGAATCCAATCTTAGACACCTCAGCATCAGCTGCTTCACAAAAGGAACAGTAGACACTGCAATATTTAATCTCTAGACCAATATGGTGAGAGAACGGAGACAAGTCAATACAACTTCCCCCCCTTCCAATTGTTCTAACCTTTTGGTTTTATAATTTTATAATTAAAACATATCGCCACCATCCCCTGAATAAGACATTCTCAGTCATCACACTTCAAGTAAACATATGGGAGATAAATGATGAGGAATGGTTATTTTCCCATACCACATTTTGATCTGTGGCATCATTTGTTGGTTTGTTTTGTTTTGGGAGGTGTTGGTTTTTTTTCCCCACCAAGGTGGGATATGGGGCTTAGGGAACAGTTATGAATGAAAACAGCACAAAAACTAGAAGCTGAAAATTCACTCCATTAAGGTATGAAAGAAAAAGACTGGTGGGTTAGAAGCTGACTGACAACAGAGAACAAATTGAAGCTGTTATCCTAAGACCTGACCCCAAAAGACAGGCCAGGCAGAGCATCAGTATACTGAGCAGCAACTTCTTGAGACCACTTGAGTTGAAGGATGGCAGCTTCACAGCACCTAACCTTGCTTTTTAATATTTGTTTATCTGCTTTCCTACAGATCAACACTTTAAGTCAGCTGGGAATCAAGTGCTCTTAATTCCTGCACACTGTTTATAGAACTAGGCTTAAGTAAAAGCATTTCCACTGTAGCAGTCATGCTACTGTCTTTCAGTTTTAGCAGCAAGTGTAGTCTTCGTTTCTTTATCCAAAATGGCAACAGCGATTCTGTTAGTTAATTCTTGCTATTCCCTGAATTGAATCATTCCCTTCTGACTATCTGACGTTTTAACTGGTGAAATGATGCACAAAATACATAGTGACTGAACATGAGGAACATTTAAGGACAGCATCACATATATTCTTCTGACAGTACCTAATCTTTGTGATGCTGTTTCTAAAACTGAAGCAAACACACAGCAATTCTCTAGCTGTAGATAAGCAATACAGTAGTACCTCTATTAATGCTTCTAAGTATGCAAGATAGCATTGCAATATAACTCCACAGTACTGAGTAAATCTAAACAGTTGCCTAAAAACAGCACTGCCACATTGAACATGAACTTCAGAAAATCCTTACCACAGCGAGGTTCTTTTGGAGACCCTTTCATAAACAGCATGCAAGGGGCAGCATTGATGAGTTTCTTCAGACGCACATTAAGATCTTCTTTTGCATTGTCATTAGAGCCAGCAGAAACAGAAGTGCTGGACGCGTGGCGCTGGACTTTTTTGGTCAGCTCTGGGGCATGTGCACCATCTAATCTGTCAACTTTCTGAGAGTTCTAAGGAAGCCAAAATACAGGCTCATGTTAAAGGATTACATTTAGAATGTGTACTGTCACAAAAAAAATAGTAAAGCCACCATATAAAATACAGGTTTTCGGATGCACAGTGGATTAAGTGCATTGATCTGGCAGCCCATCTTTAGTTGCAGTAGACTCAAGACTCATACCATCTTGTGAGCTAGCTACTCTTAATGCTAGCAAAGCTTACTATTAAAAGAATGATAAAGGAACTAATAAGAGTTTTATCATCACAGGTAAATGTACCTCATAGAGACTTGTCATTTCTACCAGAAGACTTGAGTTTTTATTTTTTTCTTTTTTGTCATGTTGTAACACTATAGCTAGGGAACATCACTAAAGAAGTATGACAGCTAACAAAAACTTCTTAAGAATTCCAAAGCAATTAAGAAATGCCTGAAAAATTAGACAGAAAAATGCATACAGAAATGATTCTTAGATTCCTCTGGATAGATTAGATCAGACACACAAATGTTTCTTCACTGAGTTCTCACAAAGTTTCTGCTCTTCTAGCAGCATAAGAAGTGTACATATTAAAAGCTCATTTTCTTTTAAACCTATCTTCACTTACCTTAAAGAATAAGAACGTTGGAACAGAACTAATTTCATATTTTTCAGACACTTCAGGCACAGCTTCAGCTTCCAGCTGGAAAACAGCAACAAAGAGAGAAAAAAAACAGTTTTATTTTCATAATCTTCTTTCAAGCTTTATTGTGGATGTCAAACCTGTCTAAGATGTTCTTAGAGACATTTTATACATTTAAAAAGGAATTTGACGCAGAAGTTTGTGACATATTTGCATTTAAATGAGACTCACTGGCGTGTCATCCGCTGAGCCTACAGTGTCAAAACAGGTTCAGAGGTTTTTATTTTGTTGCACATTTCAAAAGATGCCTGGAGGCTGTGAAGAAAATTTTTGGTGCACTGGTGACCTAGTAAATTTTCAATCATATGCAGCTACTACTATATTGAAATCCATAAATCATTGACCCCAGTTATGTCATGATTACAGTGCTTATTTTCTGCCCACAGCAATCCTTGCTGTTTGCTCTATTGACTAATTTCAAGGGGCAGTACATCACAACTGACTTTTGCAGCCTTCTGCAAATTACAAAGCAAAAAGGAGTGTTTCTTCAATAAGCTACTGATGCCTACTAAATTTTATTTTTAACTCCTACAACACTACTGAGTACTGAGTGGAAAGCTTGTTTAGATTATTGGTTCTAATTTTATTCAGCCTTCAGAGACATGCCTCGAAATTATACAAGGTAGTAATTCACTACAAAAACATACCTTTTAATTGACTTAAATTGATGATTTGCTATGCATGGGCTAAAAGCTTACTTGAGTGACAAGTTACAGTACAAGACTTTAAGACACTTGCTCTACAGCTACTGCAGAGTTAACAGTAAAGAAAAAACAAGCGTTAATAGATATGTTTCAAGGAGAAACCTGTGATCCAGCACCTAGAAGAAAAAGCCTTTCAGTGTTATTCCACAATCCACACAGTGACAATTCAGGAGCAAGCACTGAGAGCTACTGACGAGCTCACTCCTGCCCACCCATCTGTCCTCACAGAGCTGTTTTAGAAATAACTGACAGTTCTCACTCAGCTGAAGGCAGCGAACCTTTCCGTGTTTGAGCATCACAACGTTTTGATTCATTCTAGCTCAGCAGGTTCTTAAGGAACTTCCTCAACACAGAAGCAACTCAATGGAGTAACTCAGAACTGTGAACTAAAAATCCTAAATAGATTCTAATTAGCTGTTGTCCTTTAAGTGGACAATGATTAAATGATATTTCCATAACAGCAATTTTTCTTTTTCAGTAAATTTGCCTACTTACCCAGTCACTTGTTTTCCACTCTAGTGGGGTCACACACAGATTTCACATTTCAGTATCTTGCTTATCTTGGTATCTCTTTTCAAAAGACTTTTTCTAACTGTTTCTCAACACAAAACAACTTAAGCAAGGCAAGGATCTCAGAACTAGGATATGCAGCAACTAAACTGAAGAATTACATTTGAAAAAATTTCAGCAATTATTGTCTTACAATTCTGAAGATCATTTCATCATGACTTGCTCTACTCTAGAACACTGTGGTTTCTGACTGGCAGGGTGCTGCCCTGCTCTTGATTAGCCATCCAGAACCATGTGATGAGCTAACAGGCTCCTGCCTGGGAAAAATCCAATCCTGGCTACTCTGGAACATAAACAGGAATTGCACAGAGATGGCTGTTCCATTACTCCCTGCCTCCATAATCATACAATCATCTCATTAACAACAAAAAGTTATTTTAAAATAAACAGCATGGTGTTGAAGTTCATTCATTTTCCCTTCCACATTTTTTCTCTAAGATGTACAGAAGATGTCACAAATATACAGCAGCTCTTTGATGTATCAACCACTTGGTGCTAACACTATCCTCATCTCAGAGTGACAATATTGCAGAAACATAAACTGTCTCCCCTTTAAACTTCAAGAAGATTGCTGTTCTTTTTATCTGAAGCACCAGACAAAATTAAGTATCAGTATGAATTCTAGGATCTATGTAGCTAACTATTATCATGAAAACAAACAAAAGGGGTAGCATGTTTCAAAAGGGCACTGTTTCTAAATTAATCTGAAATCCACAGATAAAATGATCATGCTGTAAAATTATGGCTGTACACAGAAGGGAAGGACTGATGTTGCAGCACAAATTTAAAAGCTTATTTGTATGATAAGTAGCTAATGGAAGACATCTCTTCATTGTATTTTAGTAAGCTTACATATTTTTTTCCTTTAAGTACAAAGATAAAATGAAGGTGCTGCCTATGGAGTATCAAGTTTAGCGATAAGAACTTAAAACTTTTATCCGACACATTTTTTTGATGCATCTTTTTCATATATTCAACTCTGCCTTCAAACAAGTCAAAACAGACCTTCAAAGACAGCTGCACTCACACTCTGCGACATGCCATTCACATATCAAACAGCAGCTCTCCTCTGTTCCTAACCCTCAGCTGCCCGGCCTTGAGGACTTACCTGCACAAATGTAACCTGCACGTGTTCCTTCGCTAGAGTGGCCATAACCTCATTCATTTGAGCACACTGGGGAGCCCATGGTGCCCAGAAGTGGACAACTACAAGTGCTCTATTAAAAGAAAAAAAAAAGTAACAGCATTTACTTTTAAATAACAATTATGCACTACAGAGGTTTAATTTGTCACAGATACATGTACACAAACCCATGTCTTCCTGGGAAGAAAATTGAGTAAGTGAAACTAGGAACATTTTCTACTACTTACAGAGAGGACAACTTTACTGCTTTTTCAGGAAACAGATTGACACCCAACACCTCTGTTAAGGCAATGCAGTAAAAAGAAAGATGTATTTTGATAGTAAAGAATCGTTCTATAGGAATGTCAGATAGCAGAAAGAACAAGCAGAAAGACTGGGGATGGGGTGAAGCTACAGGAGGCTACCCACGAAGCACAGGCAGGCCAAGCACTCGGAAACTATCCTGGAGCTGCAACTGCCCCATGCCTCCAGCCAGGCATGTCACCCCTCTATCCTGCAGATCACCCCACAGCCCTGAGCCCCAGCTCAGCTGCTTCACCATAGCCTTCTCCTCACAGAGCCACTGCTGTGCTGCCTCTTTGCTTTCCTATCAGAGAAAAATGATTACTTTTATTAAAGTCAACCGGGACTTTGCTAAAAATGCTGTATTCTTATGCTGAAATGCCATTTATTGCTTCAACTTCTTATTCCTCTTCAAGGTTTTCTTGAATCATAGAATCCTTAGAGTTGGAAGAGACCTCTGAGGGCCATCCAGTCCAACTCCCCTGTAGTTAACCAGGACACCAAGGCCTGACCTTGAAAGTCTCCAGAGATGGAACATCCACCACATCTCTGGGCAGCCTGTTCCAGTGCCTCACCACCCTCACTGTAAAAGACTTTTTCCTTATATCTAACCTAAATCTGCCCTGTTTGAACTTGAAACCATTTCTCCTTGTTCTATCGCCACAGACCCTGCTAAAAAGTCTGTTCCCTTCTTTTCTGTAGCTCCTCTTTAGATATTGACAGGCCGCTCTCAGGTCACTTTGCATCCTTCTCTTCTCCAGGCTGCACAGCCCCAGCTCTCTCAGCCTGTCCTCATAGGAGAGGTGTTCCATCCCTTGGATCATTTTTGTGGCCCTCCTCTGGACACGCTCCTACAGGTCTATGTCTCTCCTGTACTGAGAACTCCACATTCGGACACAGTGCTCCAGGTGATGCCCCACCAGCACAGAGCAGAGGGGTAGGATCACCTCCCTCACTCTGCTGGCCACTCTTCTTTTGATGCAGCCCAGGACACAATTGGCTTTCTGGGCTGCAAGGGTACAGTCCGGGCTCACATGCAGCTTCCCATCCAGTGTTTGGTATTAATCAAGCAGAGCATTTAGGAGGTTAGTCAGGTGTGTGAACAGAAATCCCATCAAATCAGGTACCACGTGGTACTTCCCATGAGCTTAACCCAACAAGCTCTGATGACAGTGACAAGATATTTGCATTTCATTTTCAACTCTGTTTACCAGGTTTCCTTAAGTCAAATACACCAGATAACAGGAGATAAAGAATACAAAAGGTGTACTATTTTTAATCTACCTGGATACAGAAATCATTAGAATGAGGCCCTAGAAGCCATTTAGTATCTTTCACCACCAAACAATGAAAGCTCACTATAAATTTCCATAGTCTTGCATGCAGCACAGCATTGGTACAGGAACAGACACTGTGTTACCTGAGCACATACTCTGAATACAAAGCTAAGCACAACTCAGATGCAGAAACACTGAATTCAAAAACCTAATTTTCCAAAGCAATTTTAGGAAACCTTGGTAGCAATGTAATAGGATATATTCTACCTCTGTGCCAGCGCCAGCCCTGCAAGCTGAAAGGCGAGTTTGAGAGCAGCTGGGCTGCCTGCCCTGGCCACCAGCTGCACCAGCTCCTCCAGCACCTTTGTGCCACTCCATGACTGAACACAGCCTTTGCATTTCACGGCCCACAACTGACACCAGCACTGAAATCCCAGTAGAGGCTTGTTTTAATGACTTACTCTTTACTTATAAATGGGATTTGATGGATGCTTCTTCTCCAAAAAAACCCAGATCATGTGTCACTGCTCAAAGTTAATTCTGAAACTCATTAATTCTGAAACTCTGTTTCAGCATGCAAACTTGTAATGCTCTTTTGGATGGAGTCTGTCCAGAGAGCAAAAGCAGGAGCAGAGGACAGCAGGGAACAGCACAGGCAGCTCGTGAAGCAGCTCTCTCTCCTCACAGCAGAGGTCTTTCAGAATCTCTACAGCTGTCAGCTCCTGTGGCCACACTTTGGTGAGACTTGAGCCACTGAAGCCTAACACCGCATAGCACATGCTGCAATCAACTTTTTTTGTTGATAAATTCATACTGTATTTAATTACACTGCCCTGTCAGTACCAGGACATTATAAACGAAGCTTGAAAAAAATGCAGAAGTAATTTAAAACAGTAAGCAAGGAAGAAAATCAGGAGTTAAGGAAACACATCAGTAGTTCTAAACAAAGTATTTCCTAGGTCCAATGAGGATATTTCTTAAGAAATTACCACTACCAAAAAAAAGAGAGGATAGTAACAAAAAGTGACAGCTTCTCCAAAAGCTTCTTCCTGTACCACTTCATGCTTCCTTTAAGAAACTTTTGCTTTCCTGCTTCACCATTTAAATGAATACTTAAAAATACAGTGACATCGTTAATTTTCAATTTCATTTTGGTGATCTAAACGTAGAAAGCTTATTAATATATAACTTCTTCAAAATTCTAATATCATCCAGAAATGACACAATTTTTTAAAAAATAAATAAATTCTATGACTGACCACCAAGTCCAACTGTCACTCCATCACCACGTCATGTTGTTAACAAAAGTCTGGATTTGTGGCATCTTAACAGTAACAAAAAAAAAAGCCAAATATTTCAAATCAAACAGAGGAAGGTAATTGTCAACACTATCAACTCAATGAAGAGCCAAAAAAAGTACACGTAAAAAAACTAAAACTATTAAAGAGAAAACTGACCTAAGTTCTGGGGATACAGGGAATGACAGCACTATGGGTGTATTTTTTTTGTTGTTGTTGTTGAGAATAACTTCAAAATATTGAGTTTGCTCCTGAAAATATTTTCATTTCAGCACGTGTATGCACATAGAAGCAGGTGTGTGTGTGAGAGTGGAATTCCCTTCCACATCCCCACTCAGCCCCTCTGCTGAAGGGTAATTCCAGAAAGAATGGGAAGTTGCTCATCAGGTTTCAAAGACTCTCCTTTCCTCCTCCCATAATCAAAGCATCTCAATGTTTCTTTAAACTGTCTTTAAGAACCTGAGGCTGGTAACTTCATTATTCCATCTACACCAGCAATTTCTTCAGTTTTCTCTCCTTCCATGTTTAGAGGCCACTGCTAACTCAGCAGCTAAATGGCATAGAAATGTTATTGACGCAGCAATTTCTTGTAACACACCACCTGAAATCCACTTAGATACAGACAGGTAATGAATTAAAGATGTTACAACAGTCACCACGCCTCTGCCTCCACAAACCAAGTGAAGCACATCACCAAGCCTGTGCTTCAGGAAGGCTCCCAAGGCCCTGCTCATCTCTGCCACTGTCAGACAGCAGCTCCTCCCTACCAAAGCCAACGCACTCTGTACTGAAGGACCAGCACTTAGGCCTTCTGACTCAGAACTGCCACTGAATGGTTTGAGTTGGAAGGGGTCTGTAAAGGCCACCTGGTCCCTGCAGTGAGCAGGGACACCCCCAGCTCTATCAAATGCTCAGAGTCCATCCCCTGCCCTAAGACCACCCTCACCTCTCTGTGCAGCCTCTGCCAATGCTTATCATAAAAAACTTTTTTCCTTATTCCCGGACTAAATATCCTCTTAGTTTTAAACCATTTCCCTTTGTTCTATCCCAACAGACTCCGATAAAGCGCTTGCCCCCTTCTTTCTCACAGCCCCCATCCAGACAGAGAGCCACTGCCCAGGGGCCACACAGCATTCCGAGGGGAAGGACCTGCTCCTCTCAGGGGTTCACACTACAGCCAACCGGCACGTCGAGCCCGAGGCCTGTTGAGGCCTCACCCGCCCACGGGCGCGGGGCCCTCTCCCCCTGGGGCCGCACCTCAGCGCCCGCCGCGGAGCCCTCCACCCTCGCTGTCCCAGGCCGCGCGCTGCAGGAGCCCTTCACGGCAGAACCTCCCGCTCCTTCCGCCCGCAGAACGCCGCCCCGCAACCCGGCCGGGCCTCACCGCTCCTTCTGCTGCAGCAGCTGCTGGAACTGCTCGGCGGAGCCCGCCACCACCACCTCCCCCGCCGCCATAGCCGCGCCGCAGGAAGGAGGAGCGGCGTGAGGTCACGTGGGGGCGCCGGCCGCGCAGGCGCAGACGGGGCCGCGCTGCTCGCGCAGGTGCTGCCCGCCCCTCCGCGCATGCGCCGCGAGGCTGAGGCAGCGGCGGGGGGGGCGTCCGTCAGTCAGAGGCGCGGGGCGGAGCTGCGCGCTGTGCCCCTCTGAGAGGCTTTAAGGTGAGAGCTGCGCTTTCGGTCAGCGGTGTGTCTAAACGTGGAAACGACCGATATCCGTAAAAGGCCCTTGTTTGTGAAGCGGTTCTGAAATTGAGACCACTGAAAGATCTAATATACCCTTATCCTGATGCTGTTCAAAAGATGCTTACGAGCCCTCCTGTGCTGTTTTCATCGTGGGCTACATTGCCAAAAAGAAACGGATAAGAAACGTGATCCTTCAAGATGAACGCCTTCCAACGCAGCCTGTGTCAGCCACAGCCGCGTCAGAGAATTTAAAGCCTCGTTCCTTAATAAGGCTCGCATTTTCAAGGTTCATTTGGAAGGTAGAAACAAGGATTGCTGTTAAAAATGTATAGGCCCACCGAGACGCCAGAGACCTAAATCTCCCTAACACGAGGCCGTATTTCTGGGCATCCCATATGGAGGATTTGGCAGCACGGTCCCAGGGAAACCCAGGGCTTCAACGACTCCAGATTGAACGGCAGGCAGCGGGCCAAATTAATCTGGCAGGGCTCCCACGGTGCCCAGTTGATCTACTGCTCACCTCCGGTTGCAAAGGGCTCGGTTACAGAGGCAATATGCAAGTCTGGGAGCCACAAAAAGGGGAGGCATGGTGCTGCTCACATTGCCGGCCCTGCCTGAGGAGGTTAGTTAGCAAAAGAATGGCCTGCTGGCTTTACATGTGCTAGTTACCTTATTTCAGAGCCCCTGCGAAGTATTCAGAATAGATACAAGCAATGTTTCTGTATAGAAATAGCCTTTATTGGTGTATGTACACTGTACAATAAGACTAAATAGTTTTAAAATAGGAGCCAGGCACAGGACACTGAAAGTGGTAAGACTGGATGTCATAACAGAGTCTGAATAAAATATTTAATGATAAGCAAAGATATGGCCTGACGTTATATCTGGACTTTGGGATGCATGACACAAGATTAAAAAGACTAAAAAAAAAAAAAAAAAAAAAAAACAAACCTGAAAGTATCACAGAATGTATAGATTGGAGAGATTAAGAGATTTTGTAGTGTGAACACTATGAAACTAAGAGCAAATATTCTCAGATAAGTTCAGGTTGTGGATGCCCCATCCCTAGAGGCATTCAAGGCGAGGCTGGATGTGGCTCTGGGCAGCCTGGTCTGCTGGTTGGCGACCCTGCACATAGCAGGGGGTTGGAACAAGATCGTAATTGTGGTCCTTTTCAAGCCAGGCCATTCTATGATTCTATGATTCAAATAAGACAGAAATTTGCCTTAAGATGTGGCAACTCTTGGTGTAACAGCAGTGGGAAAGGGCTATGACAGGTTACTAGATTTCTTGATTCAATGTCATTAAGAGCTGTACACACAAAATAAAACAAAAAGGAGGAGTTTAACATGGAATCAAATACAGCAGATGTGGAACTACTGATATGTCTGTCTAGGAAAACAGTGAGATTAGGGCATCTGTTGAAAGCCTAAAGGTACCAGTTAGCTTTGGACCAAGGACAAATGAAAGAAAGGACACAGCTGTAAGCACAGTCAGTGTTTCTGTAGCAGCACTCAGCAAGGTGTGAGAAGAAAGGGGCCGGAGGTGTGAAAGGTTTGTGATTGCTGAATCTATTTACTAAGAGTAAACATGAACACAAGAAAACACTTCTCACTGTGAATGAGGTGACACGTTGGAGCAGACTGAACATTTTCTTATTCAGGAAATTATTTGTGGAGGGAGAGGACTACGTAATATTAATTCTGTTCAAGCAGGTACCACTCAGCTCTGCACTTTGCAAGTCAGAAGGGGTTTTTCTAATGCAGCTGACATTTCCAAATCAGTCACCTGCAAAATAAATAAATAAATAAATAAATAAATAAGGATCCCCTGATGCACTCTAGCAAATGTAGATGGATGTGACACAAAATGCTTGTTTGATTATAGTGCATCCTATTGTTCTAAGCACGTGAATGTAAAATGGGAAGCCAGTCTGCAGCACTGGCTCTACTGGCAAGGAACGTAAACAGGCTCTGGGGGTGGAATTGGAAGGTGGTTTTGAAATAATTAAATAAATCTGATTTGATGCGAATGGATTTGGGCTCGGTTCAAACTCAGCAATGAGTTATGCTTCAGATGTTGTGCAAACTGGATTACCCAGATTTAGGGTTATTTTTTTCTATCAGGCATGTCAACTGCTAAATTAAAAACAAAACAAAACAAAAAGAATCTGTGGATTAATTTTTTGTGGTACACCCTCAGGCTCAAAGAATGTGACAGAGCATACAGTGTAAGTACAACTGGATCCCTAGTGCAGAATAAGCACTGGAAGGAATGCCAGGGATAGCTTGACAATGCAAATAGCTTGATTTAGCAGAGCAGAACAGAGAAGCGGTGTATTAGATGTTCCCGGCTGAGGATTTAAGCCTGTGCTGGTCTCAAGATCCACAAAAAAAAAAAAAAAAAAAAAGAAACCTAACAGGAAGACTGTAATTTTATCTGTGAGACACAGCAACAAGGAGTGATGAGCTCTGCTGGATTCTGCTCAGTCACACTTCCTCACGTGCATTTTGTTTTCTCCCTTTTGGAAGGAGATAGCTGGTGCTGGAGAACCATATCATAGGATCATAGAGTCATAGAATCATAGAGACATAGAATCCCAGAATGGCCTGGGTTGAAAAGGCCCACAATGCTCATCCAGTTCCAACCCCCTGCTATGTTCAGGGTCGCCAACCAGCAGACCAGGCTGCCCAGAGCCACATCCAGCCTGGCCTTGAATGCCTGCAGGGATGGGGCACCCACAGCCTCCTTGGGCAATCTGTTCCAGTGAAAACCTCCAGAAACCTTCACTTCATTTTGAAGGGACTCATTCCCTGGAACAGAATCTTCTGTTGATCGTTTTAAGAGTAAATCTGAACCAACCATTGCCATTTGGGACCATGTGTGCAGTTTGAACAGCCGTGTCCCAGATGTGGGGCTTTGGTCTTCTGTTGCCGTGGGAGGGAATCTGCAGGTGATCCTTGAAAGCTTCTGAATGATTCTGTTTGGAAACTGGATGTGTCTGTATCGGTACTTTGCCTTGACTCGATCCAAAATAATCACAGAAGTAAGTAGTTTCCAAACTGTGTGTTCTTCACAAGCATCGGCGAAGTAATAGTACAGCCAAAAGTGACTTTATAGAACTTGAGATTTCATACACCAATCCCATTTTCTTAGCTGCACTGTGTAAACAAAACCCGGTTCACTTATTTAAATAGGCAGAACGCAAAGAACAGTACCGATTATTACATTCAAGGGAGAAAATGCTGTTCTCACGTTAAAAACCCGGCCCTCCCCTGTCGCACCGTGGGGCCACCCCCTCGTCCTGCCGCTGTTCCCGGGAGCAGAGTCCGACCCACAGCTCATCACAGCTCTGCCCTCAGCCCCTCTCCTCCACACTGTCCCATCCCAGCTCCCCCAGCCGCTCCCCATAGCAGTCCCGCACAGCTCCGTCACCCCAGTGTAGGGAGGGGCCCAACAGCGCCGTTATTGCTCAGGACGTGCAGAAACAACAGCTGATAAAACTTGCTGTGCCGTGCGCCTTCCGCGACACTCCGAGCCGCAGAGCCGTAGCGACAGCCCGGAGCGCAGCGGGCGGACGGGGCAGCTCCGAGCGCCGCCCCAACCCCGGGCGCGCTGCCCGCCGTCCCCGGCCCCGCCCCGTGCGGGAGGGCGGCAGTGCCCGGAGCGGCAGCGGGGCCTGGCGGGGCCCTGGGGCTGCCGAGCCGCGCGTGCCGCCCCGCCGCCATGGAGGCGCTGGCGCGGGGGCGGCGGGGGCTGCCGGGCGCGCAGGAGCCGCAGCCGGGAGAGCCGGAGCGCGTGAGTGCCGGGGGTCGGGCGGGGGATGGCGGCCCCGGGCGGGCGCGGCGGGCTCAGGGCCCCCTGGCGGCGGCGGGGAGGGGCTCGTGGGGTTCGGCCCTTCGGGGTTTTGAGCCCCGGCCTAGAGGCCGTTCTGAGCGCTGTCGTCAATGGCAGAGATCCCCTGCTGCGTCTTCTGCTCGCTCATTGCTCCCGCTGTGTGTTGTACGGAGGGACGTAGGATTGATTTTTGCGTGTCGGTGCAGCGATCTGCAACGCGTTTCAGGAGCGTCCTGCGGGACGGAGCTCCGTGCTGCCGCGCTTACGGTGTTTGGGGCGCAGCGGTCAGATCTGTGATCCCGGAGGACCTTTCCCGCTCGGGACAGCCCTCCCAGCCGCGTTCTGCACCCGTGTGGTGTCACTGTTCATTAGAAGCAGCCTCGCTGCCAGGCCTTCATCCTTTCGGCAGACACACGTGTTTTCCCAGGATTTGCCAGCTGGGAGAGAAAGTGACAGAACATCTGCTCTGCGAGCAGCCCTGCTTTCTGCCTGTTCTGGGACATGCTGTGAATTGCTGGTGCTTGTCTCCAGCTATGTTTCAAGCTGGAGACGTACCACAGTCTCCCCCTAACAAAATTAGTCACTTTGACGCGGCGCGTGGTTGCCTTTTGAGTAGCTCTCTCATTGATCCTTATTAATCACAGGCACTTTGAGTCCTGCGCTAAACGCGTTCCGTTCTCAGGCAGGATTGATGTATCGATTGTTTCTTTCCTAAGAGAGAATTCCAGGAGTGAAGCCTTCCCTGCAGCCAGCTCTGCCAGCAGCTCCCACAGATTGTCTTGGCGTCGCTGTGACGGGGTTGTCAGCCAGCTACTCTGCGTGCTCAATTCCTGTCACTCGTGCTAAATGTCTTTAACTCCCCCAAAACAATGCTTTGAGTTCATTTTTAATAAGCCAAATGTCTTCTGATACGCGGCAGTGAATCGCTTTTTGCTCTATTCCTTCATCTCGCACACGGTGCCGGCTCTGCTGCCGTAGCACTGCGCTCCAGCTTTTAATAAAGGACGAGTGCTGCTGCAACAAAGGGAAGAGAGCGTTTTCCCAGTGGAAGGCAATCTGCCTTTGGAGGACCTCCTCAGACTTCTTATTATTACATTATTCACTTTCTTAGTACAATACATATTTCACTTTTTGATTTACCCCCCCTTCCAAATATCCTGTATGCCTTGATAGTGTGCTCCTTTCAACTGTTTTCCACTGAGGTTCCTGTCGTATTGATCCGTTTTATTTTTACATAATATATTCAAATTTTCAATTTTGTTTCCGTGCTTCAGTAGTCTGTCAGGTCTGTGGCGGTGCCTCTCCCACCTGTGAGGTCCTACGTGAGATGAAACGGTGTTACTCCTTAAACAAAGTTTGCTCAGAAAGTTATTTCAAACGCATGTACATCTCCTTGGGATTCAGTCAGAGCCAGACCCTGAAATGTCTGCATCAGTTCTGACGTGTCTCATTATTATTAATGTGTTGCTACAGTTTCAAGGTGCAGTCACAGGCCAAGGGTAGTTCCCTTCTTAGGGTTCCCGATTGGTGCCTGCCCCACAGCTGCCCCACAGCTGCCCCTTACCCTTCTGGGTTCATGACATGCTTTGCACAGTGAGGCATTATCTCAGCAGACCCCCAGTCTTGCACTGGGATGCCAAGAACTGTGAGAAGGGCATCCCCACTTAGCACAGCCCGTTCTCCAGAGGTGGAGCGATTTGCAGGAAGTCCAGAAGTCCTTCAACACCAGGTAACAGTTCAGATGGGAAGCAGGAAGCTGGTTGTTCGGGTAGCAGAGGAGAGCTGTAAGAAGGTGACAGTTTGCAGAAAAAGACACAAATAAATCATTACAAAAGATGTCTTCATAACCGTCTGACTTGGCTGCAGGGTTTTCCTTCCGTTTCCGTCATTTAATTAGCAGTTTCTCAGAACTTCCCATGATGTGCTCCTTTGATAAGCCCCATCCGACATTAGATGCTAATGGAGGGTGACGTATCCTCTTTTCCCACCGGTGTTCTCTCCCCACATTCTGAAAGTGAGGCTCGGAGACATTTAGTGAGATCCACACATCTCCCTGCTCATCCAGCACCAGGCATAGTGCTCCATGCAGTGTTTGTGCTCTGGCCTCGTGCCTGCCAGGCTGTATTTACTAACTCACTATACTTACTGTTCTTCCCAGTGAGTATAAGATCCCTGTCAGTCATAAAGAAATCCTGCAGGCTTGTACCCAATGGTCTATGCCTTGTAAAGACACGCATATATTCCTTTTTATTCTTTCAGAAGCGAGTGTGCAAGCCCTTAGAAGCTGTTCCAAATGAGGTCGATGCTCGCCTCATTGACTGTGCTATGGAGCTGGATTCTAAACAGAAAGCCTCCTCTGGCTGTGGTCCTTGGGCTACAAAGACAAAGCAAAACTCAATGGTATGTTTACACCATCAACACATCTATTTATTAGAACGCATTTAAAGTCAGTTTTGTAATAAAATGGCAAGTAATTGTTGGGTTTTTTTATGGTTCTGTACATGTTTTTATTAATTAGATTTTTGAAAACCAAGGAAGCAGAGGTACTGCCCAGCCTTGCCCAAGATGTATTGCTGGAGAATCTGTAAGTATATTAACCTTCTTTCTGTGGCATAAAAGATAGACTTGTTCTTAAGTATTAGATCCATAAAACATAAAGTTAATAAAAACCACAATTACATTTCTCAGGAATAAAGCATGTAAATAAAAGAAGGCAGATTGATTTAGCATTTCAGAGGTATGCCAGCAGAGCACAAACTAATATGTTTTCAGCAGCAGTTGGAAAATATGGAGACTGCAAACACATTTTTCACATTCACACTAAAAAGCAGAGTTTAGGAAGTAACTGAAGCAAACAGTAACATACAACTTCCTCTACCCCGTTATTATGTCTACTTTGATTTACGGAATCATAACAAAATACTCAGGATTCCCATTCTGTTTCTTATTGTTTCCTCTAACTCAATAGTTCCTTTCCAAAGAGCAGACATACGCCATACCATCTTACACTGCAGACATACTAGACCTGGCTTTAAACAAGCTGGCTAAAGATCTAGTAGCCATCAAAGCTCGGCACAGGCAACTTGACATTTCAGAATAGCAGTGCAAGTCTTTGGACAGCCGAGTAGTGCTGTCTTCTGAGCTGTCCTGATATGCAAAGTAAGCTGGGAAGAACTGGCTTTTTTATTTGTGTAGGCTGTAGTCAACAGCTGGGATTTGGCACAGTGCAGTATGGCATAACACTGCAGTGGTAGTGCTTGAATCTCCCGCTAAAAGATGATGGTTATCTTAAGCACTTTCTGTTTTACCATTCACTAAAGGCCAAACCCTCAAGAGAGAATGGCTGGGAACACTGAAAGAGGTTAATGGTGCTCCTCCAGTTTCAGTTGTCATGCAGATATTCATAGAATCACACGATGGCCCGGGTTGGGAGGGACCTCAAGGATCACGAAGCTCCAACCCCTCCGCCACAGGCAGGGCCACCAACCTCCACATGTAATACCAGCCCAGGCTGCCCAGGGCCCCATCCAACCTGGCCTTGAACACCTCCAGGGATGGACGGGGCATCCACAGCCTCTCTGGGCAGCTGTTCCAGCACCTCACCACTCTCACAGTAAACAACTTCCCCCTGATATCCAACCTAAATCTGCCCTCCTTGACCAACCAAAGTTTCAGAAGTCTCTTAGGTGTGTGGGAGCTGAAAAGGCATTTACACAAGATTGTGTAACAATCTTGAAATCATAATTAGGAACCAGGATGCCTTAGGATATCTAATTCACCTCTTCAACAAACATTCATTTGTTTGGGTGTAATGGATGACTTCTAAATGCTTTTGAGCTTCAGCTGTAAGAACCGAGGGACGCAGTCTGCTGACTGTACTCAAGGAGAGATGGAATCTCAAAAGTAAAGAATTTTCCTACTTAGCTGTCCTGTGCTGTCAGTATAGTGACTCGAGTCAGTGTTATAAACATCTGGAGCCCTTGGGTAGCTACTTGCTAGACTTCTTGCTGAATTAGACTCACATCATGAGTTGAAATAGAAACTGCTTTGCTCAAAGCAGGCGGATCTAAAATGGGACTGACTCAGATTCTGTTTTCCTTGATGTTCCCTGTAGTGGTGCCAAAGTTTATCGACATCTGTTGCATGATGTCAAATACCAATTAGAGTTTAAGGAACATGATGCAGTGTTTGGTAATGGAATAATCAAGTTAGCCTATATATTCGGTTCTCCATTATTTGAGTCATGGCCCTGGAACAATCTGGATGAAATAAATGTGTGACTGGTTTTGCACCCATGGTGTGCTTTTGCATAGGGGAGGGATTCTTTCTGACTCTGGCTTTCAGTCAGCAGGGTTTGTTAGTTCAGACATAATACCAGACACAAAGACAGGACTAGAGCAACTGGGATTGTGTTCTGGTGCAGCTGAATGCATGCTGTGCTGAGCTCGTAAAGCCATCCTGATAGAAGCTGGCTCATGTGGGTGTCCTTGCATCCACAGCACAATTCATCCACAGCTCCTCTAACTGTGGGTGAACTGACTGTACAGATTTGTCAGTTGTGTTCCCTTCAGATCATCAGTTATTTACAGTCATACCGTGATAGATAACACGGTTACACTTTGATAAATTTATTAGGACTTATATTAGTAATATGTTCATTCTTAAAATAATAAAAAGCCTATATTGAGAATAAAACGTGTAGTAAGCTGATAATTTTCTTCAGAATTAAAATTTCACCTTGGGAAATTGAGCTTGTCACAACGAATAAGATGCATCATGGAAGCCCTTCAGAACAGCTGAAATGTCCCTAAGGGAAGAGCCTTCAGGTAGCAAAATAAATAATGCTGCAATGCTTGTTCATAGTAATAATGTTAAAATTCTCTAAGAAACTGTATGCTACTGATGGGAGAGAAATTCAAGAACATAAAAACCCACACTGGAGTAAGGCAAACAGAATACAGGCATACAGGGCTGAGACGATTCGTCTTGGATGGAGACAGTCTTCTCAGCATTGTACTTTGCACGAGGAACCTCATTCACACCAGCTTACCTGAAAGCATTTAATTCTTTGTTTCTACACTATATGCTGTGATTTTCAAAGCGTATTCAGAGAGAACATCACCTTTCGACTTGCTCTCTTAACATTAAGGCTTGTTTTTGTAGGCACGATCGCTGCCATGAGTTTCAGAAGGGACAGCAGAAGTGCATTAAGCCACAATTTGAGATCAGAGTAGTACTGAATTTGCAGTTTTTTTAACCTTTGTCCACGAGTCCTTCGTGGGAAAGGAGGGAGCACTTGGGGTGCTGTCAGCAGAATGGTCCATTTCTTTTACAGTCACGTCTGAAAATGGATACTGAGAAAAGGCTTCAGGTTTTGATGATTTTGTCACATACCATTTTGTCATTTCAGGGACACTTCAGTCATATCCTGGGCTGCTAGAGACGGACAGACAGCAGATAAGCAGCGCTGCTTTCCCTGTTAGGTTCTGGAAGTGCACCTGTGAGCAGTGTACAGCTGGAGTAGGTTCACTCATGGCAAACGTTCTGCACTCTGCTCTGTGTTACCCTTCCATCACACAGTTGGATGCCACTGTTTTTACTCTTGAAAAAACGCTTTTGTACTTAAGGTATCTCATATGTATGAAAAGATATGTATTTGGTTTGACTTTTTGGAGCAGTTAAGCTGATTTGGTCTTTGGCCCAGTCTTCACCTGGCCCTGGGCCAAAGGTCATGCTGATACAAGGTGTTTCACTGTCTCACTTGGGCACTTTCTCTCATACTCTTGGAGGTTGTCCTTGTGTTCACATTGGTACCGGGCCTGCACTTTTAGCTCAATTGTATATAAGCAGGCAGAAATGGGAGGACTCTTCGGTTCTACACAGAGAGCTGATCAGCTTGACAGCTATGCAAAGGCCAGTAAAAACCCTATTGAAACTTACTTTGTTGTAAAATCCAGAATATGCATCCATTTCAGGTATCTTTCCTACATGCCAAACTCTTACTTGATTTACAATAAGCACAGTTTGTGAATGTGACAGATAACTATCTGAAAGAAAAAAATCAGTATTATTTGAACAACGTTATTATGCAAAGGTGAGTGGTGCTTCAGATCTACACAGTCCTCTCAAATTGCTGAAGATACCATCTGATGCTCTGGGATTCCTTCTTTCCAACCGTTGTGATGCTAGAACAAGTCTGTTTCAGCTTGTTACCCAACTTGATCTTAGTGGCTTGCCACAGATAATTTAATCAACATTTGAGCCGTCTGCAGGCCTGTGTAATTTTTAAACACCTGCAGGTTTTAAACTCTTAAGGTATCCAAGTTGTGTTATTTGGATGTGACACTTCACTGGCTGCTCTGGAATGGAGCTGGCTGCTGTTCAGAACAGAATAGCAGTGCTTACCCTCTGCACTGGATGGAAATGGCTGTGACCCACCAAAGTTCAGGAAGAAAGCAATCTCCCCTGTCAGGAGAAGTGTCCCCTGTTCCTATGGAGCCTTTGGGGAGGGTTCAGCCCACCAGGCAGGCAGAGCAGCTTCCAGCCTCTCCTGCTCTGAGGGCAGGCACTACTCAGTGTAGATTAAAATGGTAGCTCTGAAGCTGCAAAAATCTAGTAACAGGCTTTTAAAGGTCACTATCCCAGTGGCATTTATCACACTGTAATATTCTTAGAGAAATCTTATCATAGTCCTAGAACACTTCCCATATTGTGTGTGGAGTTGTAGCTAGCACTGAGTTGACTTTTATTAACAAGATAATCTTCCTAAATAGATGAATATCATATGAATACTGAATTCAGTTAAGCGACAGATGGGGAGATAAGTTTATTAAGCAGAGCTGCACTAAATTGGCATCCAGAAAGTTTGGTTAGGAAAGAATGAATTTCCTCCAATCCCATACAAATTTAAGTTCCCTTGGAAATGAATCATGGCAAAGTGGGATTGGATCGGATGATCTCCAGAGGTTCCCCTGATCCCTGTGATTCTGTGGTTCTGCCAGCTGTTTCAAACACCCCACAGTTTCCTTCAGTGATAGAAGCAGTACAGTCTGCTCAAAGATCAAATCACTGAGAAGCACAATGGTTTTAGAAGGTTGTGTTACCTTGAAGGTAAGAAATTCATCTTGAGCTCTCCAGCTCCCAGTTCAGGTTGATACAAGCAGTAGTATCTATCCATGCTAGAAAGGAACATATGCTCAGTTGAAATGATAGTAGTGCCTGAGCAAATTCCCATATCCTGACAGTACAGTTTATCAACTAGTGCAAAATGGCAATGTAAAATGGTTTCTAAAGACACTGCTTGCTCTGCAATAGCATATTTGTTACTGGGCAGCCAGGCTATGCTTTGTTGGCAGTTCATTTTAACAAGATTTTCCAGTTGTTTTTTTACAAATCCTGGTAGCAATGTCAGCCAGGAAAAAAAAGATGGCTGAGCTTCAGTTTCTGTGCTGTAAAAACTGAAATAGTTACTCTGAATGTAGAAGGCTGAAAGGTATCTAAAAGTTTAGTCACTGCAAAATGACTCAGAACCTATTGGGTGCAACTGAGTTCAATGCTTGAACGCAGCTGTTAGCAGAACAGTACGTAGTCAAAATTTAAGGTCTCTTAAGAAGAGAAATTACGTCTGGACTTGGTCTTGGGGAAGTTTTCTGATGGAATACACTGGACCGAAGAAGCACCATATTGTTTTTAATGCACGGGCAATACACTATGAACCATCACACCGAGAGGATGATTTTCCATTTAAATGGATCGCAGTGCATATATTTCTTCTGTTAGCTAAAAGCCTGACTGTATTTTAGTCAATAGAATACAGTCAGAATGAGAACTAATTGATTCTCTTTACAATCCCTGTAGCTCCTATCACGCTCTTTGCAATCCTTCTCCTTTCAGAGTAACCATTACTTGGTTTTTGTAAGGTGCCACCATACATAACTCCCAGGGTTGGTCATAGTTCCTCCTGGCTGCATCACAGAGCCCTGATGAAGTCACACTCTGTTCGATTTTAATGCAATTTCTTCATATCAGTCTTCTCATTGTTACTGTGCACTGTGCAGGTATTTTATTACCCTGTCCACAGTGACTCTCAGCTCTGTCCTTGGAGATTACTGCATCTCTACAGCTCAAGAAAATAGGAGAACTCTGTACTATTTTTAACCTGCAGTGTGAACATGGGCCCGTGGTACCTTCTTTGCACTGCTCGAAATGTAATGCTGCATTTTATATCAGATCTAATTGATCAGTAGCTGTTATTTGTGTGAATAGTTTGAATATCTAAATGCTATAGAAAAGAAACATGAGTAGAATTGTCCCAGGTTGGGTCTTTGTTTAACTGCAGCCTTTTGCTTTCCCCAGGAACACAATACAGGGTATGTCAGAGCAATTCCATGGCCAGGGAGTAAATTCATTAGCAGGGAGTAGAGATACCCTATCTAGTTTTGATAGCAGCTCCCTCCTTTTGGTAGCCCTTGAGTTGACTTGGGGTTAAAACATAAACAAGAAACCACTCTCCGCATAAACTTCAAAGTGAATCCTTAGGAAGGATGTGATTGCTTGCCCCATGCCTTTTAATGGGCAAGATGCATTTATGAATCAGCAACGACACAAATGAGTTGCAGCTGAAATAGCTCAGCAGAGTGAAGACCTGCTATTTTATTCCATAGCTGTGCTGTATTTGTGGTCTCGGAGCAGTGCTGCAGCAGGTGCAGCTGAGGGCCGTGCAGTTGGGGGTGGTGAATGTTCCTTTAAAGCAGATGGGTGTCAGATCTGCAGCAAAACCTCAGAACTATTTTTGTAGGACTTTTCTTCACCTTGTACAGCTGTGACGTTTTGGTTTGTTGATAAATATGATTCTTTATCTTTCTTAATGCTGTGGTTTGAGCACAAAATAACCTAAAATATACTTTATTTAGGTGTATATAGTAAAACAAAGCATACGGCCAGTTTTTAATGCAGATAAAAATGATACCATATTTTTAACTTTGTATTTTATAAGTTGTTGCAAAAGCAGAAGCATTAAACCCACCTTTGGCTACAGTACCAACCGTCTGGTTTTGTTCTGCCATTAATAATTGCATCGTGTTCTGCAGGCACTGAGGCACCAAGGTATATGTTATGGAGCTTCGTTTGTGCAACGTAGCCCACCTGGTTCTTCCCCTCACTGCCCAAAAACATGAATGATACACAGAATCAATATTTTGAAACGACATAATTCCTCTGCAGGTTTGGCATAATGGAGAGTTAAACACTACCATTTCTCAGCTCATCTCCATCTGCCTTTCCAGATTTTGTTTTTCCTCACCTAATTGGAGCACTTTAGGGTCAGAACTGTGGGTTTAGGTAGAAATGGAGGTGTCCGGACAGCCTTATGAATCTAAGCTCTAATCTCCTTAGATCTCATTGCTTTATGTAGATTAACACTCTGCTCCATAGCTGCGTGGTTCCAAAGCAAATCCCTCAGCCAGCGCTGCACACTGTGCACTGCTGCAGCTGTAGCTCTGAGTCCCCCCAGCCCAACCCCACCCACCCCACTGCACCCACTGCCCCCCCCCTCAGTGCCACATCCCCGCGGCTCTGAACACCTCCATGGACGGGGACTGCCCACCCCTGGGCAGCTGTGCCAGCGCCTGGCCGCTCTCTGGAGCAGACATTGCTCTGATAGCCAACCTGACCCTCCCTGGCATGAGTCTGGGGACTGCCCAGAGCGTAACCTTGGCCACACAGCACAGCCCAACCCTCCTGAGAAGGTAACAGCTGTTGTCAGGAGCACTGTAAGCAAGGGGAGGACAGTGGAGAAAACTTCTTTACTTTTTGTTTCATTTTGTCACCTATGCCTACATGCTTAGAGATGAACACAATTTGGCGGTACATACATTTTGTATAACGATAAGCAGATGGAACATTTAAGATGAGAGAATTAAGCCTCGTAAGAAAGCGCAAGAGCAAATGTGAAGTTGATAGGGTGGATGTATTATTGATGAAAATTATAAACGCATTATCCTTGCTATGTAAAATGTACTGAGTTCAGTTGCTTTAGACTGCAGCGTTCACATAATTGTTTGCAGATAACTACACATTAATTTCATCGTCAAAGAGGAAGAAACCAAAGCTTTTGGTTTAGTATGTGTGGAGCATGCAGGCAGTCTGCACAGGAGTAGGCACAGAGACAAATATATGCAACACATACAATGAGAATGATATTTAAAATGAATGCTGTTCGTGTCAAAGTTAGGTGGGAAAGCTGTATGTGTATTCAAACTGTGGCATCTCCCCTGAGACCATCATACGGTGGTTCCTGAGAGCACAGTGCAGCAGCCTGTATTGGCAGACAAAAGTCACATAGTAACAGTGCTATTTGGCTTTGATTGCTGGCAGTAATTATAATATTAAGAGATACACCTCGAGATTCTCACGCATCAAACTCCCATCCAGGCTGGATGTGGCTCTGGGCAGCCTGGTCTGATGGTTGGCAACCCTGCACATAGCAGGGGGTTGGAACTGCATGGGCATTGTGGTCCTTTGCAACCCAGGCTGTTCTGTCATTCCGTGATTCAAGGTAACCACATACGAACAAGCAAGAGAAACATGGGACCTCCTACTTTCTTTTTCATCAGAAAAGCAGTAGGAAGAACCTCAGGAAGATCCAATGGGCGTTAATGTATCTGAACTCACCTGCTGTCAAATAACAGGTCCTGCTTCCAGCTTCAGAAACCAGTTTTACCATTCCACCGCTACGACGCATTAAGGCCCACAAGTTGTGATCAGATTGGAAAGCACTGCTCTCCATTCATACCATCACCAAGGCTGGAAGAGGCCTCCAAGGCATCCAGTCCAACCATCCGCCTACCACCGATATTCCCCCACCAAACCACATCCACGTCTCTCCCTGTCACACACCACGCTCCGAATCTGAGTGGGAGTTTCCAAGGAGCAGCCTTTAGAACCCCAAGCAGGCAGCTCCATGCAATGCCACTGCTCCAGGGGACACAGATATACCAGCACCAACGTGCTCACCATGCGGTGGCTCTTTGTTGGCTCTTGGAGCGAAGCATGTGAGCTTCTGAAGTTCCTCCTTTGAATGCCATCTGCTTGGTAGGATTGGGCACGGCGATATTTGTGTGTGATTACAGCCTTGTTACTGAAACAATATAGAAATCACCGCATGATATTTGCTTGCAACACAGGGTGTCATTCATGAGTTATACATAAATGGCAGCTTTACATATTTAAAAGGAACATGGACCGCTTCGCATCTGAAGTATGTTTCCCAGGAGGGAACACCGCCATTTGATCTATTTTTGATTAAAATGTAAAAATTAAAAATTAAATCAAATGGTAGTAGAATTCCTCGGGGAAAACATACTTCAGTTATGAAGTATTCCCCAAAGTAACCTTGAGAATCTTACGGCTGTATTGTCTCATCTGTAGGTGGTCTTTTTATGTCTCACGTAATTAAAACGAATTGCTGTTAGAGAACCCGTAGCGCCGCATACAGATTTATGAAGCTCGAGGCACCTTTATTCACAGCCAAGCAGTGGGATTGGGCACGCCGTGGCTGGGCAGGTGCTGAGCAGTGCTCCTCACCTCTCTTGGAAGGGCATGGCAAAACCAGAGCGCATTGAGAATGGTTGCCAAAGAGAGGCAGCACACAGCACGACGGCCTTGTGCTGCACGTTGCTACAGAGCATGGCCAATAGAATATGCAGAGAGCACTTTATATACTGAGGAATGGCTAAAGCATCGCCAGTGAAAGACTGGGAAATCGGATTTGTGAGGAAAACGTGCTCGACAGAATCTAATGCTGCTTGTTTACAGCAAGCTGCTCCATCAGCCTGACTCAGAAAACAGGAATATATATTTGATAAGATTAGAGAATAGCAGGGATCAGGAATAAAAAAATAAGACTATAGAATTTGCATTCCCGTTTCCCTGGGTCTGAAGGACAAAAATGTCATTTATTTGTGTTTGGTTTTGAGGCCCGCCGTCCTGCTAATGCTCTCCATCACTGGGGCTTTGTGACTGCGCGTTCTGCCCCGCTGCAATTAAAACTTCTGACAGATTTCAGTGAAAAAAAAATGGATAGAACTGAATTGCTCAAATTTAATGTTTAAATAGAGGAAGGGGGGGGAATAAAACCTAACAATGGAAATGTACAGTGAGGGTTTGATAGAGCCTTGCAGAAACGTTTTGTACCAAGCAGCAGGAGCATTCCAATTGCAGTGTAATACTTGAAAGAAAATGCCTCTGATCTTTGAGTTTCTTTATAGAGAGGAGTTTTTCATCTATAATCAGACTAAAACCCTCCTGTAATTGCACAGTGAGAGGCCTGTGAAGTCCCAGGAAGGCCTGCAGAAGCCAGGAGGCGTTTCCTCACCTGTGTGCCCACGAGGTAGGATGGAGCAGAGTTCCTATGCTGGGATGCAGCTGTCCCACATGGGTACCAGGCCTCAGGGCAGCAGCACAGCACTGCAGCATGTGAGTGACTATGGGTCACTATGATGTATGAGCGCCTGCAGGGAGCAGTCTTTAAGCAGTGAAGCAGCAGCACGGCTCACCATGCCAACCCTTCCTCACAGCCCTGGGCTTCTGGTCATCTCCAAGCTGAAATCCTGCTATTAACATTTAAATCTTAACTGCATTAACGTAGGCACCTGCACATAGGCAACCGAATGCTTCTTTGCATTCCCACTCTCCACCGGCCCTGCTTGCTTTCATAGAATATCACAGAATGGCCTGGGTTGGAAGGGGCCTCAAGGATCATGAAGCTCCAACCCCTCGGCCACATGCAGAGCCACCAACCTCCATATCCAATACCAGCCCAGGCTGCCCAGGGCCCCATCCAACCTGGCCTTGAACACCTCCAGGGATGGACGGGGCATCCACAGCCTCTCTGTACAGCTATTCCAACACCTCACCATTCTGACAGTAAAGAACTTCCCCCTCACATCCAACCTAAATCTTCCCTCCTTCAACTTAAAGCCATTTCCCCTTGTCCTGCCATTATCTACCCTTTGAAAGAGTTTCCTGTCCCCCAGGCAGGGCAGCAACACATGTGCAGCTGTACTTCTACATCTGTATCATCACAGAATCACCACAGAATGGTTTGAGTTGGAAGGGACCTATAAAGGCCACCCAGTGCCACCCCCTGCAGTGAGCAGGGACACCCACAGCTCATTGGGTGCTCAGAGCCCATCCCCTGCCCTGGGCTGTCTGCTGAAAACAGTGCAAAAGAGCAACATTTTAAAAGGTTTGTAAGACAAGGAAAGCAGAAATGTGTTATTTAGTAAAGGTATGCCATTACCATGAAAATGAGATAATGTAGAAGAGTTAGTAAGTGACTCTCCGTATTTTCTGCCTACTCATAGCTGCCACGTGTGCCCGTATTTGGCACATTCACACCTCTGCCAACACTTGACTCCAAGATGCAGACCTTTGCATCCTGACATGTTCTCAGTCCCTCCTTAACATGCAGCAAATCACTTCTCCGATCTGGAGTCTAACACAGGTACTTTAGGAAAGTGGCTACAAGCTTTTCAGTCTTTTTTTTTTTCCTTCTTCTTCTTCAACAAAATCACTTTACATGTCAAAAAGCCATCATGGAGCTCAGTATCAGTGCTGGCCAGCAGGACCAGGAATTGGGGATTCTTCCTGCTGCTGCTGAGATATATGGGGTCAAAGACGTCATTCCCTGCAATGGATGCTCTGTATCTCAGTGCCTGTCCAGCACCATGCAGACATGAGTTGTTGTCTGACAGAAGTACTGTGGGCTGGGAAAACTTGGGAAGGGAGAATCTGCTTTAAACATCACTCTGATGTGTAAGAGATGCTTGTTTCAAAATAAGCAAGATGATGCACTGTATTAATAGCAGTCACTCTGGATACTGTCCCAAATATGGCACTAGAGCAGAGCAGAATCAATATTTTCCATGATTGTATGTTGAAAGTAGCAAATGTCTGGGCTTTGCTATCACTGAGTCTTCAATAATTCAGAATCTATAGTAGATGCTGCATAGCACACATCTGAACACAAAGGGAAAGGCAAACGGCTGAAGTTTTATAGAATTTATGAGTAATGAATACTAAGCAAAATGATCCATTTGGAGTTAATCAGTCTCAGCCTGAGGAGACTCAAGCACAGGATATGTTTAACTTTAGAATCCCAGAATCTTTGAGGTTGGAGAAGCCCTATGAGATCCCCATGTCCAACCCCAACCCATCCCACCATGCCCACTGCCCCCAAGCCTCCATGCCACAGCCCCATGTGCCCTATCTGCTTTCTCTCCAAAAGGCACAAACAGCAAAGCGAAGCCTCACAAACTTACAGGTTTTAAAGAGCAGATGATAGGTTTAGGTTGGATATTAGGAGGAAGTTTTTCCCCCAGAGGGTGGTGACGCACTGAACAGGTTGCCCAAGGAGGCTGTGGATGCCCCATCCCTGCAGGCATTCAAGGCCAGGCTGGATGTGGCTCTGGGCAGCCTGGGCTGCTGGTTGGTGACCCTGCACATAGCAGGGGGTTGGAACTCAATGAGCATTGTGGTCCTTTTCAATCCAGGCCATCCTATGGTTCTATGATCCAGCAGCAGTGTGAATAAACAAGAACGTAACTGGGATTGCAGACCACACTGACTTACTACAAAGGACTTGCCTCCTGCTTGCCATGTGATTCATGGCTGTAAGCATGTTACAAACTTTGGGTTGTAACATTCTATTATCTTGTGAACAAGAGTACTCTTAGCTTTATGTAAACAGAATTTTGATATTCTAACTTCATTAATTCTCTAAACAGACAGCATCTTGGGAGCAAATAAACTACTGACACAATTCTGTAGCTGTTTTGCCAGCAGGATTTCCTTTGAAGTCAGTGGCAGCTGTGCAAGCGGACACGAGTGACAGGGCTGAGCCTCAACATGGCTTTCAGAGAGAAAAGTAACAGCAGAAAGCAGAACATCCCACTCCTGCATCAGCGTGGGCTACCCGAGTGGTGTGCTCACATCAGGGCAGCTGGGTGCAGGGCCTGCAGGTGAGCACAGCCCCCAGTCTGACATAAGCATCACAGCAGCAGGCAGACCCGGCCACGTGCTCCACCTGTCTTCATAGAACCACAGAAGACCTTTGGCTGGAGGAGACACTAATGATCTTCTAGTTCCAACCCCCTGCCATGGGCAGTGCTGCCTCCCGCTGGATCAGGCTGCCCAGAGCCTGTAAAGGACTATTGACTTTCTTGGTCATGCTTGGTACGTCTCAAACACCTGCAATATAAGGCTGTCACCACCCAACTTTGGCTTCCCTCTGTTCCCGTGTTAACACAAAATCATAGAATCACCAAGGCTGGAAAAGACCTACAAGATCATCCAGTCCAACTGTCCACCTCTTACCAGTAGTTCTCACTACACCACATTCCTCAACACAACGTGAGAAAACCAGCCATAGAATCTCTCCACTTCATTTGGAATGTTGTCCATCTGCATTGCACACAAATGCTCATATTGAAAGGAATTAATTGATAACTCATACCAAATTTCTTCAGTGCAGAAAGAGCAAGATCAATGCCTCTGATAGAAAGAACGGAGTTCAATATTACCATCTCCAGCCCAACCAGCGGTAGGTCTCCTAATACTCCCCTTAGAACTCATCAGCTGAGACAACAGATTTCAAAGCATGGATTCTGGCATCGCACAAGCCCAGGGCTATTCAGCACATTATACAGTTTCCCTTCTGTTTTATGAAAGGTAGAGATGTACACTGCAGTAGTTCGATGGCTATAATTTTCATTAATAATCTGATCCACGTCTTCAGATTATTTTAGTAATTACTTCCCATAAAAAGACTACTGAGTATGATTACAGATATGTCTTTGTTTTGATTGCCTCCTTCTGCGGTGAACACCAGATGTCTGAAGTTCTTGACTTTGTTTAACAACACCAGTAATGTTCGCTGAGGTTTCCAAACACCCGCTCGGACCCCACGAGTATACCACTTAACAGCCCAGCACTCCAATAAACTAGCCCACAAACTGTTCAAAGTTCAGAAATTAAACCTTATTTGCATACAAAGAGATACATCAAAAGAGCATTAAGGGCTGAATTCTGTTCTTTGGAGGGTCGGGGTGCGAGCACACCCAGTTCCCAACCACCCCGAGGCTCCCACAGCACCGCACTGCATCCATCCTCCAGCATGCATTCCTTCCAATACTTGAAGGGAGCCTATAAATGGGAGGAGGGACAGCTGCTTACAATGGTGGATAGCGATAGGACAAAGGGGAATGGTTTTAAACTGAGACAGGGGAGGCTTAGGTTGGATATTAGGAGGAAGTTTTTCACCCAGAGGGTGGTGACGCACTGAACAGGTTGCCCAAGGAGGCTGTGGATGGCTGCACACCAAGCACTGCCCATGAGAAGCAACACTGCTCTGCCCCCAGATGTTGAGAAGCAGAGAAATGGGGTTTTTTTAAATATAAATATACGAATAAAAGTTTGTTCCCAAAATACGTGAGAAGATACTGTGCAGTCTTTAGCAAAATATATATATCTCACCGGATTTGTTAACAAGGTAATTTAGGCTCCATTATCTTACCAGAAAGAACCAACTTTAGTTTGAAAACTAAAGAGGCACAAGCACAAAGCAAATGCCAAAAATCAATGGCTGCCCATGTCTTTTGCCCAGGCTCCCCACTTCCCCACTTTGTGATTTAAGCCGTGATTAAAAGCAGTCACTTGACTCACTGATTTAAATCAATCCGCGCCATCTCTCTCAGATCATCTCAGGCAGTTAAATAAGAGAAGCGAATGTCATCAATAACCCATCTGTGTCACAGATGAGAAAGCCAGCCCCTCGGGACTGCTTTTACCCATCTTTCATGTTCTGATCCCGAGATTCCCAGGGAGTGGCCCAGGCCACGGGGAGCCACAGAGCACGGGCTCTGAGCTGTGAGCCCTTCAGGGGAGAGGCAATGTGCACACAGCCAGGGTGCACCGAGGGCTGCCAATTAGTGCTCCCTAATTAGGTTCAAGCACATCCTTAAGCTGCATGGCCATAAGTAATGCGTTCCACACAAATTACGGTTGATACCCCTCTTCCCTCAGAGGAGCCTTCCCAAACCAAGCGATGGGCAGAGGGCTGATGCTCCTCCTTAGGATGCACAGAGCCACAAGGTCCCCGAGCATCCATGTTGTACAGAAGTGACAAAACGCACATCCCCAGGATGGGCAAGCAGAACCAGCAGCACAGAGCCACGTGGGGCTGCCCAGTGCTGCACGCTGTGCCCGGGCACGGCCCCATTCCACTGCAGCTCCCTGTTGCCTGATTGCCCTCAGCACTTCTGCCCTCCCCCAGGGATGCCCTGCAGACCCCACGGCTCCAGCTGTCTGCGTGTCATGCAGGAAGCTGGGAAACAAATTCCTCCTATTTTTCCTGCTGGTAATTAGAAACGTAGGAAGAACGCATTGTTTAACAGGCAGAGAAGCCACCAAAGATGTTTCATATGCAATTACAGCTGCTTAATGACTGAAATAGGCGATAAACACTGCATATTTTAAGTCTTTCAGATTACTCCTTGTTGCTATGAGATCAGCTTTCGCAAAAAAAGAAAGTTTTAAATACAGAAAGTGTGACTGAAATAACAGCTAAAACTGGGACAAACTTGTGATCCAGCTTCTAGCACGGCTCTCTCACCAAGGCAAAGCCACCTCACCTAAAGCACCTATTTCAGAGAACTCCCACTTTCTCCCCCAGTTTTAGCTTTAGAGTGGGTCACAGCTTCATTTCTGCTCCTCCTCCCCCCATTAATTTCCATACATGCTCGAGTAATCCTGCCCTGACAGCAGGGATGGGCTTAGGTGGCTTCAGGAGTCTCTTCCAGCATTAATTGTTATGATTGTAGAGCCCCACTAGGTGAAAAAACTGGGAAAGGGGAATTTGTTCCAAAGGTTGTAAGGAAAATGAGAACCATTCAGCCCTGTGGATGCGCTGGGCCCCAGCAAAAGGGCAGTGCTGCAGACACACAGGAGGACGACTACATGATTCCAGCTCATGGGTGGCAGCTGCAGCTCTCACGTGCATCTGAAGGTTACACGTTGCAGAAGTTCAGAAGCAAACAAATCAATGCCCAGAACCACACAGGTGCTTTGCAAAAGCGCATCCTCAGGTTTGGTGTTTGCTGGGGATAAGAGCTTTACAGGCCCTGCAGCCCCTCCAAGGCTCCCCACCTATCAATGCATTTTACTTTCTATGAAGGACCTCAGTGCTGAGGATCTCTTTGACGAAAAGATTACCCAGATGGCAATGGTGCCCATCTCCCCCCTGCGTGGCCATAGCACGAAGCACTCAGTGCCACCAGTGCCCATGGAGAGATGACAGGAAATCTGTCCCATGTCCCTTCCCACTGAGTTTGGGATGGTAGCAGTGCCATGGGGCAGTGCCCACAGCAGCTTCACCCACTGCCCCAAGGAAGGCAGGCAGTCCCCACGCATGGCCATGGCTGCACGACACCAGGCTCCTATAGCTCGCAGGGGGTGTGAATACCCCAAGCATGGCTGGCATTAAAGATCCATCTCAATTTCATTATTCTGAAGCAGAAATAAACTGTGAACATGCAAACTAAGCGCATGCATTTGCTATTTTCATTGTCTCCTCCGCTGTGCTCCATCCAGCTCAGGTGTGCACCCGGCTGTACCTGAGATCACTCCTCACTGCCACGAAAGAATTAAATACAAAACCTTCGGTAGGAAGCAATTGTGAAGTGTGGAAGTTTCTAGTCAGGCAAATAAATTGGATTTAAGTATATTACAGTCATAATCTTTTTCTGCCTCTCTCCAGACAGCCTTTGTACATGGAGAAATGAGAATGTATTCTCAGACAAATCTTGACCTGAGGGAGAAGGCAGCGGGAATCTGGATTTTCAATAACATAAGACAATAAAGCTCAGACTTCTAACCTGCCGCAATATGGTAAAAGTATAAAGAGCTTAGCAACTAATAAAAGGAAAGGGTCTTCCAACTCATATTTGAAGATCTAGACCCCCAAAAGGACACTTCATAAAGATCATAATGGGTTAGTCAGTATCTAACAGATACCATGTACCTTGTTGACCAATTGTCTGACAGTTGTCTTCTGCAGGCCTGGATATTAATAAGCCTTGTGTTGATTTCCTTGGGGTATTTTGTCTTTGTAATTGTACATCTACTTGTTGTGACACCGCAGCTCACTATATATTTATTTAATGCGAATCCTATAGCAAAAAAAGAACATGTATGCTATTGTTTTCCTTAGATGATATGCATCTGCTGCAAATTTCATCTCCCTCTAAGGTGCAGTGAATCAAAGCTGCTGCAGGGTAAGGGAAAGCACACGGTCTTGGGGCAAAGAGGAAACCCAGATGTGTTTTCCCCATTGGCGTGAATACGTCTTACTCCTTGCATTACGTGGGGAACATGAAGAGATTCAATTATCACTGCATTTTTTTCCTTCTAATGATAACAAAAACTGGTTCTAGAAGGTATTCCAGCTAAATACTATTTTGACAGATAATGCTCGTGTAAAGTAGCTGTCACTCATGCAGCAAGATGAAGGGGAAGCAAATGCATAAGGAAGATCGCAGAGTGGCTTATGTAGTGAAAATGAAGCCCATTAAAACTCCTCTTGCCAACAAAACAAAGAGTGGCTGCAAAGTGATCCCACTCCTACCACGTTCTGTACGTACAGCCACGGAACAAAATGCAAATATTTAGAGATGGTGACCTTTATACTCTCTATACTATGACTCTCTGTACTAGAGATAGTATATGAATTGTGGTGTTCCATAGATTCTCAAATACAGGTGTCTTTAAGAGTACACTCTGCTTGGCAGCTCCCTCAGGTATACCAGCCACAGCCCAGCACCCATAGGACAGGGGGTATGGTGGGAATGGCAGCCACACATCCCTGTGTGGGTGTCTGCAGTGCTGTGGCCATCTCTCTCTTGCCATGAAGAATCAGACACACACCAGGTCATGACCAGGACAGCACCATATACGCCTGAGAACAGCATATCTCATACACTCATGCCCATATCTCATCACCACCTTTGTCTGGCCACAGACCTATTTCCTGGACCAACCCACACCCTTATTTCCAACTAAATGTGAACATGCTCCTTTGTGCCCACCTCGTGTCCCTTTCACCTGCAAGAACACTTTCCTATTTTTCCTGCAAGAAATTCCATGCAAATGCTTTACCTTACCACAACCCCTCAGTACCTGAGCCCTGCCCACACCATTCCCAGCCTCATCCCAGTGCCGCAGAGCTGCCCACCCCACCCAGAGCTCCAGCAGTGACCAACCGCAGCAGCAGAGGCACAGAGGAACACAGCCTTGGAGGGGATTGCCCCATACCTGGCCACATGGAGGAGGAGAGGAACAACTGGGATGTGTTCAGTAGTTGCCAGGGAGGCATTATAGTGCTTAATAAACCTCCAAAATTTGTTTCAGTCCAAGTTCTGAAACAACTCACTGGAAAGTTCCTATTCAGCTTTTAAAGTATGGATTTTCTTCAGGCGGAGCTGAATCCTTGATGGAAGCCAAGCACAAAGCTTTAATATGAGATTATGAAATAGAACTTAAGAGTTTCTACCGCTGTGCTTGAAAGCCTGCAGGTTGCATACCCCAAATCCCCATGCCCTCACCCAAAAGAGCCTCTGTGCAGCCAGGAGTGGGAGGTGATGGCACAAGGAGATGCTCAACATCCAGAAGAGGTCTCACAGCAGAGGCTGCTCTGCTTCTTCCAGAGCAGTCTATCTTCAACCAAAGGGTTCTGAGATACACATTTGAGTTTCAGGGTAAAACTTCAGTCAGGAAGGAAATAAAAATGGAAACATTCAAGTACTCCAGAAGGAAGCAGCAAAACAAGCAAATGTTACAGGCAGAGATACAAATATCTGTAGGAGCAAAACAGCCCAGAAATAGAGGAGAGAGGTCATTACTGAGTGCTGGGAACAGCAGGATAAAGCAAAACGAGCAGCCCAGGTGGGCAGTGGGTACCAGTAGCTGCTGTGAGGCTGTGCAGGAGTCTCAATGAAGCAGCAGTCCCCACTTATCTTGATGCATTACTAAGATAGAATGCTCTAAAGATCACATCACCATCACTGCTTGAGGGTGGTCCAGCAAAACTTCATTTTTAAGGCAGCTGATTTAAGAAACGTTCCCTTCAATCGGTATATCAGTGGCAAAGCAGAAAGATGCACTGCCCTGAGAACACCTGCAGCACATGGCACTTGTCACCAAGCAGTGGTTTGGTTTTCTTTATTTACTTTAACCCTCATAGGTCTTTGAAAGATAAGGCAAATGTAACTGAAGTTAACAAGCATTTAGTTGTACCCTTTGTTTTGCCTGGTTAACGCTGACTCACAGCATTACTGTGTAGCTGCAGCTACATTTGGAAGTAATAGGTCTTCACTTACTACAGAGTGTGATGTCTTTTAGTGAACTTACAATGGCTTTATGAAACTATCACTGGTAAGCGTTTGGCTTCATTCCCTTCTGTACCTGAGGCTCTTTAAGTAAAGTTACATAGGTGCATTTATCTGAGCAAGCAATAGACAGGCCTTACATTTTCCTCCCACAAACTCATTCACACAGTCCAAAACCCACCCAGTGATAACATCACAGCCATCTCGGTGCTGCATGTAGACCCAGTGCTGATGAGAACATCAAGCTATAGCACATCACAGCCATGCTGGTAACATTTCCTGTACCAAAACCACATGCAGAACTCTGAGAGCTGCCACCAAGGGAAGTGGGGCTGTGCACACGTGGGCTCTGAGCAGAGCCAGCATGCAATGTGAGCTTTCAGGTCACTGATGGCAGTGATGATGCACTTCCAGTTGCTGCCCTCCTTGTCCCATCTATCTGTAGCTTTGACATACATATCCAAGCTGGAGCTGAACTCTGATGATCGAAGCCGTTGCTGGTTCCTGTCATTTTGTTGCCTTTCATTGCTCATCTCCTGATTAAATGCAGCCAAAAGACCACCCTGGGGTGGAAGTGGGCAGTTCTCCCATGTCTACACACTGCAGGACAGCAGCAGCCCAGTGCAGAGCTCTGTGGCCCTGCAGCCAACCACACACAGGCACTTGCTGGAGCAGACCAAGTACAACGGCCTAAAGCAATCTTGCCATGTGGTAATTTTCCAGATAAATGGACAGTTGCCTCAACAGTTCCACTGTTGAAGGTCAATGATCCATATAATACGGGCAATTACTGAAGTATTTCCGCTGCAGACTCAGTGACAAATTTTCAGTGCAAGACAACAATTAAGCTCAACTCAGGCACAGGGGTGGCACTGGGAGGGTCAGTGCTGCACCAGGCCCGGGTTGCTGTACCTGCTGTGGGCAGTGGCTGTGCCATGCTGTGCTGCTGCCAGTGCTGCCTGCTTTGACCTGTCCTGCTCCTCCTTTCATGCTCAGCTCAGTCACTGACCCATTGCTTTCAGGTGTTTTGCTTTTTTGCCATGTCTTGGTTCAAAGGTAACCACTACTGCCCCACACAGATCCTCCTGTGCTGAAGATAACTAGAAATTAAAAATAATCAAGGCAGAGCTCCTTAGGAATGGGAAGACCTGGGAGTCCCAGCAGATACACTTCTAGTTGCATCTCAAAGCCAAGGCAGAGCTCCAGGGAGCTCACACCACTGATACCCACAGCCACTGTGCATGGGGTGAGAGTCAATCACGGCTCACACGCAACAGCTCGTTCTTCAGAAAGAGATCCTGAGCAATAGGTGTATTGAAATAAATAATTGTTTCATGTCAAAGTGTGCATGAGGAAACAATCACTCATACCACAGTATGGGCTTTTTGCCATTGCTTGCATCCTCATACAGCGGATCCCCACTGCGCAGTGCTACAGCCTGCCACCAGAAATCAGTACCACAGCCTCTAGAAATGCTGAAGGACACACCAAAGCTGCCCAAAAACTGCACTGACATCCTCAACCCAAAGCTCGTCAAAGCAAAGCAGTGCTTGCTGGTTCAGCACTCACTAATCAAACAGCTACACACAACAACAACATGGAGATCACACCAGTGCCCTCAGCTGCACAACTTTAACACCGAACACATCAGACCCTGAAAGACTTTTGTGATTTCTAATGGGAATACATTAAATCTGTAGTAGTGCTTCCCCTGTGAATTGTACTTCTGTTTCAGTTTCAGTTTACTGCTGCTTTTACCCATGGCGTAGGAGACAGAGTGCCATTTAATTCCACCAAAATGAACGGGAAGCATCAGTAAAGAGCAGCCTTAATGGTGGAGGAATCCACCGGGATGAACTTTTGTGTTGTTTGAGAACCTATTTCAAAATTTAAGCAGATTTTGCTAAAAAGGAGAAAGAGAAAGAAGGTATTCGAAACACAGCAATTTAACCTTCAGGAATGAAGTGGAAAACCACACCCAGCGCTGCCCAGGGCGGGACCCAGACGTGAGCTGTGTGAGCATGTGGGGCACCTCTGCTAAGAAAGGGATGAGAAGTCTTTTGCCTTCCGAAATACCCATCACCTCCCCCAGCTGTTTTGAATGAAGTCAATGATTTAAAAAGTTACAAACATCTGTGCTGATCCCCCATCGCTGTGCAGAGCAGCTCCCCAAGGAAAGCGCAGTGCATCTCTGCTCCAAGCTGTCCTGAAAGCCTCATCCAAAGCCATGGCACGGAGAGGGTACTTTTATGGGCAGATCCAAGCCAATCCGAGCACTAACACTCCTACTACATGCACAAATTGAGCTCCTTTCCCAGCCCCTCCCCCTGCGCTGTTCTCCCTTGTAATAATTATGTAATTGCATGCAATTCCAGAAAACCACATAAAAGTTGGCTCTATTACGATTAATTGTCCCCATGGCTTCTTGTAAAATTTCCAAAGTTCCAGCTGGTCACACAGGGTTTCGTTTACAAAAGTGTTACACATTATTAGATTTTCTGATAAAGTGAGCCCTTTTATGATTCAGAAAGCCACTGCTCCTCCAGACAACTGGCATCCTCTTTGTTATTCACCCAGGAGATCCACGAGCCAGAATGGAGCGCACTCAGTTGAAGAAAGGTATTCCCAATCAGACATGCAGATTAAGCATTACTTATGCTGCGTAAACAAAACATCACAAAAGTTCCAGAGCGAGCTCTGCCTGCAACACATGGAGGCTGAAAGGATGCAAGCTCAAGGCCTGGGAGCACCCAACGCCAACCCAAGGCCTGGGAGCATCCTGCCCTGCTGCAGTCCCATGGAAGGTCCCCACTGAACCCAGCTCCATTCATTCTGTCCCACGTAACATTTCACTTCTGACAAACCCAAGGAAGTCAGAACGGAGGGCACTGAGCGCTACTCACGTGTGCATCTTTCCCAGTGCCCGCTCTGCCTTCTTCTTTCCTCCACATATCCTGATCATCAAACCATCACCTTGCAGCACTGAAGAGCCGAGAAGAAACCCAGAAACACTCCTCTTCAGACCTTTCTCATCTGTGCCACCTCAGCGCAGCCCCACATGGCAGCAGATGCCCCAGTGCAGAATGCAGCACCCAAGAGGAGGAGCAGTAGCAGGGAGGACAGACCCACCAGCACACCCCAGGGCTGCGGTCACATCGCTCTGCCAACCATAGGCAGGTAAATACATTGAATGACAACGTAGATCAGAATGTAATTCCACTGAGGATATGCAAGCCCCTGAGATGCCAGAAGCAGCCAGGCCAAGGGCTGGAGGTGCCCGCAGGGCCACAGACAGAGCTACCAAGCTGAGGAACTGAGAGCAGCTGTTATTTCAACATATCAGAGCTACTGGGTGATAAAAGGGCAGTAAATGTTAAGTTAGGCAGGAAGAGGGAAAGGCAGCCCCAGCTTTACATTATAACCAATGTCTCTGAGTTATTACCATTTACAAAAAAATCTTTGTGATTCTATGAAGAACTCAGCTCAGCACTCAATAGCAAACAGAGTATTAAGGATTACAAGGAAAGAAATTGAATTGGAAACAGAAAACATCGCTATCGTGCAGAACCGGCGTGTGCCTGCCCATGGAACAGCACCCGCAACATCAGCTCCCTCCAGCCTCCAAGTCAATACAGTAAAGCCAGGAAAAAGTACAAAAATAGCAGCACCTAAAGGGGTCTCATGGTGTAAGCAGTTCAGTGAGTTCAGAGGGCGTTTCTTCAGGATGGAGAGCATGACAAGCATGAACACACTGAGTGGGCAGTAACTCATCTGGGGCAAATACCCCCAGAATCATCCCAGCTATCACCGCATGAACCTCAGGTCTCAGAGAAGTACATGATGCTTATCCACAGCAGTGAGAGAGGTAAACCCTGTGTGTGAGCCACTATTTCCCTCTGGCAAGAGGCACAAATGTGCTGGTGGCCAAACTCAGAGAGCCACCATTGTTCCTGGGGATGCTAATAAATAATCCAAGTTCCCTCTCTCCTGCTGCCCCTTTTCCCTTCACTTTGTATTATGCAAAACAGAGAAATATTATCATCTTCATAGCATCCTTCTTGAAAGGCATGCATTTCAAATATCATAAAGAAGTATTGTCATAATGAGGTTAATGACAATAGGGTTTCCAATATCAAAGAGCCAACACACAGCTGCTTTATAGTATGGAGTGATATAGCACAGAGCTCCATAATGAGAGTAGAGAGTTTTTGGGTTACGCATTTTAATGAGTTTGTAATAAGCAAAGTACTACGGAAGAAGTAATTTGCATTTCACAGCACTATTTAGATAGAATACTTTGTTAACACTCACTACATTGAAGCAGGAAAATTAGCCCAACTTCACAAGGATTTAGAGTCTGAACACGTGCAGGCCATTGTGCAGAAGATGATATGCTTTTAAAGCTGGAAGAAAAGTTACTTGGTAATACCCACAGTGAGAGAGAACAGAGGAATACAACACCTGCACCTTATTCACCTAGAGAATAAGGCAGCAACAACCACTACTGGATTTGTGCTGCGTGTCAGCATTTCAGTGTCTCAGTTTGCACCTTGCGGTGGTGATGCACACCAATGTTTAGTTTGAAGGAAGCATCCCTCCCTCCATCCCTCCCTGCAGGCATTCAAGGCCAGGCTGGATGTGGCTCTGGGCAGCCTGGTCTGCTGGTTGGCGACCCTGCACATAGCAGCGGGTTGGAACTGGATGAGCATTGTGGTCCTTTGCAACCCAGGCCATTCTGTGGTTCTATGATTGTCAACACCAGCACAGCCAAGCTCAGCAGCAGCATCCAGAGCCTGTAGAGCTCAGGGGCTGCCCATCATGCTGCTGGATCTGCTGCCTCAGCCACGTGACTCACTCCCCATCCCAGGGGGAAGGGGTCCAAACCTCAAGTGAGAAGACAGATGATCAGGTATGTGGTATATATGTGTGTGTGTAGCACTGTGCACGCCATGCTCCTGCAGCACTGCGCTCATTATGGTTCATTCAATAAATAGATGTACCTTAAGAACAATGCATTCATCTATTAATGTTCCTTATGGGAGGCATAATCGGCTTCATTAGAAGCCATTATTATGGTAAAACTCTGAGTAAAAACATCACGAACAAGCAGGCAGCACAATCAATTAAAAACCTGCAGTATGCGCCTGGTATGGACAAATGTTCAGAGGATGCCCAGTGCAGCCCTCCCCATGGTGCAGCAGCACCAGGATGGGGAGTTGTGCTTCCAGCACTCATACTGGTGTGGGGCACAGCTGGAGAAGAGCCTGATAACCCCTTGCTGGATGTGGGCTGCCCTTAGCTTGCTTACTATGACTCAGAGCAGCTTGCAGGCAGCACTGCACGCGAAGCAAGAGGCCAGGTCTATTACTACCTTCTGAGCATCCTCACCTATAGGGCCCAGGAAACCTGAGCTTATGCTTGGGGAGATGTCATTGCTAAGCCATAACAAACAAGGCCGTGATGCTCTTAGATACTTTGAGTCAGTGGTTGAACTGTGAACGTATACAGCAGAGCAGACTCAGCTTTGGGTACGTATCTGGCGCAGTACAACAAGAGCCAGCCTCAAGCAGGAATTCAAATGGTGATAAGCCACTAAAAGCCTTTCCCATCCCCCACACCAGTGTAAAAGGTAAGAGCTCTTATTCATCAGGACCAACACATGAATTGTTGGGAAGTCAGTAGCATTGCACTGGGAGGGGGGTACAAGGATGCTGCTCAGTTATAAACGGGCATTGCAACAAGGCCAGGTGGGGGAGCACCCAAGAGCTGCTCCCTGTGAACACCCAGCAGCAGCTGAGCCAGGAGGTGCTGGGACACCTCCACAAACACACTGTGACTTCAGCATCTCCAGAGTTTTCCTACCAGCTAACACCTCAGAAAGGCACAGGAACCACAGAGCCCTCCTCTGTGCTCAGAAGTTTAACAGACACCTTCATGTGGAAGGGCTGTTAAAATGCTTGTCTCTCCAACCACTAGCATTTGGTGATTTATTACCTAGGCAGGAAAGGAAAACAGCACAGAGTAACATATAGCCCTCACAACAGAGTGAGAAGGGAGCAGCCTGATGAGAAGTTCCATGGTCGTGGGCTCCTGCAGGACTAGAACATCCCCAGTGCTGCAAGGCACACAGCTCTGCTCCACGCCTGCATGCCCAGATCACCCCACACCACATCCAGCAGTGTGGGACAAGCCCTCCATGCAGCAGCAGGACCTGCTCAGCCACAGTGCAGCATGCAGCCCTGGTTGTCATGAAGCCCTCAGAGCTGTTAGCCCGATGATCAAATAAAGGTACAGTAATTTACAGCAGTAAGCCATCGGCTCTTCTAAATAAAGAATTATTGCTTCCTCCTTTCGCAAGGAGCTGAGCATGCTGGGCTGGCTGCTCCTGGAAGCACCACAGCACCTGGCCTGAGGCTAAGCAGAACCAAGGGACACGCTGGGTGCTTGCAGGAGCAGGTGGTGCCCCTGGGAACTGACAGCAGAGTGGGAGAACTGTCTTAGAACTTTCTCTGCAGTCACTCCCAGAGCACTGGATAAAATGGCAAAGGTGAGAAGAGAGTGAGCACCCACTGTGCTCCACACCAAGGAACTACAGACTGCAAGCTGGAAGAAAGCTACAGTAAGTATAACTCTTATGGCTTTGTTTCCAGCCTGCTGCGTGTGGATGCTGTCTGTCACTGCATTTAGTAGCTGGGCAGGATGTGACTGAGGGAACATGCTGGGGAGATGCACCCCAAGCCCCTGGGTGCAGGGCACTGAAATAGCCCAGAACAACTGCAGTCTGTCATAATGCCCACGTGCTGCAGTGCACACAGCACTGAAGCTGTAAGGAGCTTGTAAAGGACAGAAGCGGGGCACAGGCGGCTGGAGTGAGCCCTGCATGCAGTGCAGATGCTGTCACTGCAGCATCCCACAGGCTGCACCCTGCTGTCCCAAAGCCAGCAGCTCAATGAAAGGGGGCTTAGTGCATTCTCTGAAGAGTTCTAGAGAGAAGGCCCCGTGAACCACCTTACAAAAGAATTACCAGTAGATGGCAGGCCTGCAAAGCCTGATAAGATTGAGCAAGTTCATTTTACTTTGGTAAGAGACAAAATGGTATTTTAAAGACAAATGTTTTTGTACTTTAACTACCCTAACAGGATCTATTAGTACATCTGTAGAGATATTTTAAAGAGTTATGGCTACAGGATTACAATTAGCACACCAACCCACCCAGTTCAGGAAGATCCATTTGAGTCAAAGCTGTTTTTCAAAACCGAATAAAGTTGAGTATCTAATAAAGCACAGATCATTTCTCTACAGCAATATCCAGATCCTTTCCAGCATCAGCCAAGGCAATTTAGGACTACTGCCATCAGCATGTCTGTAATATGGTAAAGACATCAGAAGCACAACATGCCAGTGCCTCCTTTTAGCCACCAAGGAAAGAAAGGTATCTGCCTGAAGGATAAAGCAATAAAGGAATAAGCAAGTCCTGCAAACTGCACAGATCAGACACACACCATCTCCAGCCACGCTTTACGTAGTACAGCTCCCACAATAAAGGTCTGCAACACAAAATGCTGCTTTGAAACATATCAGGAACGTTTAAATATTGGTTTAGTAGCAGGATAACCAGAGTTACTTGGCGGTGCTGGGCAGGGCTGGCCCCACGCTGTGCAAGGGGACCACTGGAAGCAGGCTGCAGGGACACCAGCAATTAGCTGGCTCTGAAGGGTTTGAAACCATGCAGCTCCAGGCACACGGAGTCCTACAACCAAGCTTTAGTAAGATTTTTCTCCATATTTTTACACTTAAGGGGTGGGGAAAACTTAGCAGCAACTTTCTGTATGGGTTCATCCCACTGCAGTACTTCTGTAGGGCTGTGATGGTCGTTCTATGGGCACCAGCAGGGAAACTCAGCCCAGCAGCCCCAACCCCTTTACATTTAGAGTCAGTGGTGCATTACTGTAAGCCATGAGCTGTATCCTCAAAGCAGGCAACATACACTCTCGCAGCCTCCCTTTCCACCATCAGAGCAGGGCCTTTCTCCTGCTCAGACCCCACCCTCAGGCACCCACACCACCACTGCGCAGCCTGAGGGTGCCCCACACTGTGCCCACCACCCCCAGACACCCAGCTGTGGGGGCTGCCCCTGAGCAGCAGCTCTCCTAGGAGTTTTTCTGAGCAGATTTCACTACAGAACTGGTGTAACACACTGGAAAGCACAGCAGTAAACAGCAGAGCAGCAAGGTCCTAGGCTGCTGTAAAGGAGAAGATGCTCATATGCAGCAGCTGAGGGCACAGAAACAAGGGAAAGAATCCACTCACCTTCAGAAGGCCTCAGGTAGGCAGGGACCTCCAGCAAGAAGCCCTTACCTTCACTGCCAACCCTTAAATGAGGTCTGGGAAGGGGTGGATCCTGGCTCCAGCCCTTCCAATCAATCAGGGGTATTGATTGGATGTATTATATGCACCTGAGCCCCCCTGGGTTGGTCCTGCCTTCCCACCAGGTGTTCCATCACTGCTTCAAGCCATGACTTAGTATTTCCACTACAACCACGGTACATTAAACCCTCCTACCATATGAACACTCTCCTTCCCCACCAGAAATATCCATAAATCAGTCCTTGCAAAACATGCAGTATCCTGAAACTTAGAACTCTTAAAAAAAGCACCTGAGTGCTCTGATGCAGCCTCACTTCACTTACCATCACCCCTGCAAATCTGCACCTGGGCAGCCAGGAGTGCAAAGCCCAACAGTGGAGGGTTGGCATGCTTGTAAAGGAAATAAGCTGCAAATTGCAGTGATGAACCACTGGAAAATACTTACCAAGAGTTGTTGTCTATTCTCTATGACACCTTTCTTTTTTTTTTATCAGTATTGTATGTTGTGTCCACACCCAGGAGGAGTTCAGGAGGCCTGATGGACTGTTCATAGAATCATAGAATGGATTCAGTTGGAAGGGAACTGTAAGGGCCACCCGGTGCCACCCTCTGCAATGCATGGGGACACCCACAGCTCCATCAGTGCTCAGAGCCCGTCCCCTGCCCTGGGCTGTCTGCAGGGACCACCCCCACCTCTCTGGGCAGCCCATGCAGTGCCTCACTGCCCCCGACTGTCACACACTTCTTCATTACACCCAGTCTGAACCTCCCCTCCTTTAGTGTGAAACCATTTCCCCTTCTCCTTCACAACAGCCCCTGCTCAACAGTCTGTCCCATTCTTTCTTACAGCCCCCTCAGACACCAACAGGCCGCTCTCAGCTCTCCCGCAGCCGTCCCTTCCCCAGGCTGCACAGCCCCAGCTCTCAGCCTGTCCCCATAGGAGGTGTTCCATCCCTTGGGCCATTTTTGTGGCCCTCCTCTGTACATGTTCCATCAGACCCACATCTCTCTGTGCTGAGGATTCCCCATCTGGAGACGTCTGTTCCAAGGACCGGGGCTGACTCTCCACACTGATCTCCAAGGCGCTCACATGGCCTCTGGAAATCACAGCTCCAGGATGTAAGTGTTAGAAGGAAGTGTGCTTTTATGTGTAACAAGTGATTATATGGCACTTAAACAGGAAATCAGATGCTTCTTATACTGCAGTATGTTCAGGAAAGAAACACGGTAATGGGAGAGGTGAGGGGTGGTTAATACCATAATGTTTCCCTGTACGCTACTGGTGGAACCATTCTGGGATATTGCATACAATTCGTAGCATATACATACACGGAAATGTCTCTGAAATATATAATGCTTGCTGAAATGTTGCATGAGGGAGTAAAGGATCACTGTCTACTACTGTCTGAAAGATGATAAATACCGAGCAAGGAGACGGCTTTTTGCAGATGATCAAACTTGACATAATTGTGAATAGCAGGATTAGCACGAGATTTAGTGCTGGGGTTTACAGATGCTGCGTGCGTCTGATCGCAGGATCCTCTCAGCCTGCAAATGAAATAAATAGATAATTCTGGGGTGTTTGGGGCAGTTTGAAAATATGGCCTGGAAAGGAGAAATGCAGCGGGACAATGAGAGGAAATCTCCATTCCTGTTTCTCATCTCCTCAGAGTAACAAAGCAAGGTTTTCCTGCCGTTTCTACAACCATAGAATGGCCTGGGTTGAAAAGGACCACAATGATCATCCAGTTCCAACCCCCTGCTATGTGCAGGGTCGCCAACCAGCAGCCCAGGCTGCCCAGAGCCACATCCAGCCTGGCCTTGAATGCCTGCAGGGATGGGGCATCCACAGCCTCCTTGGGCAACCTGTTCAGTGCGTCACCACCCTCCGCGTGAAAAGCTTCCTCCTAATATCTAACCGAAAACCTCCCCTGTCTCAGTTTCAAACCATTCCCCCTTGTCCTATCACTGTCCACCCTCATAAACAGCTGTTCCCCCTCCTGCTTATACACTCCCTTCAAATACTGGAAGGCCACAGTGAGGTCTCCCTGGAGCCTTCTCTTCTCCAAGCTGAACAATCCCAGTTCCCTCAACCTTTCCTCATAGGAGAGGTGCTCCAGCCCTCTGAGCATCTTTGTGGCCCTCTTCTGAACCCATTCCAAGAGCTCCACGTCTTTCTTGTGCTGATAATTCTTCTGCTGATTTCAGTCTGTCAGGTTGAAGCCCTGCAGTGCTGTCTGAGTGCTGGGCTGCCATGCAGCCTGATGCTCCCACTGCAGTGATGGGGCAGGAGAGTTTGTGATCCGCTCTGATCAGCATTTCCCATTTTTATGCATTAAATATATCACACCATTGTGTTTTGTGCTGCTTCACAGTGCCAGGTGAACACTACAGGCGTCAGCTGCCACCTCCAGACTTCCAGAGAGCCCTATGAGAGTGTGGAACCACAGCAAAGGTAGGAGATAAATCTCCCACCTTAAAATACAGAAGATAGCAAAGCGTATTTTCAGTGTTATTTCTCAGTAAACTGCAGGAATGGGTCACTGCAGGCAGCGAGGACCCCCACATGCTGCTAATACAGTTTATTTATCCCTCAAATTCTTGCTTAATACTCCAGGATTCACAGCGTTGTGATGGCCAGCTTCAGTTCTGTGTTGGTGCACTGCAACTGGGCAGACGGGGTTGTTTTGGAGAACGCATCTTAATTCAGGTCTAAATTTCTCCAGTACAGAAAATAGAAGCAATAAGTAATAAATAGGCTCTTAAATCTCTCTTCTACAATCTTCTTCAATAAAAGGTCAGCTAAACATTTTGTGCCTTATAGAAATGGAGCATCTGATTGTAAAGCAAATTCAACCAGCAAAGCAGAGCTGTTGCTTGTAGTGCAACAGAGATAAACAGAAGGCAGATAAAATTCCACCCCAAACAAAGCACACACGTAAAAACCCACTCAGATCTATAATTCAGTGGGTTCAAAACATATCCAGGCAGGTCTATGAGGTGCTGACACCTGGGACCAGTGATTTTACCTTGAAGGAAATGAAGGCCTGCATCATTCTTTATCTCACTCCCTGCTTTATTTGCTGCTTTTATTCAGCTGAAGTTCTTTTTTCTGCAGTGTCCCTCCTCCCATCACAAGACCAGGAGTGCTTCTTCCACACTGGTTTGTCCCAATGCCCCTTTGAACGCTGGGCTGCCACTGTGTGCCAGACAGCCATTCATACACACAAGCACTCAGAAATACTCACAAAGTTCTTCTCTTCTCCTTCCTGTGCATCACCTGCAGCTCAGTGTGTGAGCTGAGTTCTCAGCTGGGATACACATGTGGAAATCACTGCCTTATATTCATTATTTGCATCCCTCTCTAGGACAAGCACACATAATTGAAGAAGATAACTCCAACTTACTCTCCCTATGAGCATATTGCCATGCCAATATGTCTTGATTAGGTTGATTTCCTCCTAAAAAGAAAGCATTTTTGTATTGTGGTGCCTAAGAAGATTTCCAGCAGAGCCTGCTGCTTGAGCTCTGCTAGCGATACTTACATTCAGTATTCTCATTGCTCTTGTTTATCTTTTTATTATGCTCACATTCTCATCCTTCATCCCACCCGTCTCCATCAGCGGGCCGTAACACTTTCACACCAGCAAGCAGGCCTGAAGGCAAATATTGTCCAAATATTGTCTGTCACTGCCACGTTTTGTTTTAATTCCTGAGACCAGGAGATCCGGCCGTGCTGCTGCACACCCAACAGCCACACAGTTTCTGGGTTCTCAGCCTGGGCCATCCCTGTGTGCCCCACTGCCACGTTTCCCAGGAGCTGGCAGCCACCGTGCAGGTGACCTCCTGCCCCATAGCCCAGAGCTGGGGGACTGCAGCTCAGCACAAAGGCAGCTCCATACAGAAGGGCTGTAGCTCCAGCCGGTGTCCTCTCACATCCCTGACACTTCCCACTCGAGTATTTAACCCCCAGTGCTGGAGGAGGTGACAGTACTTTTTTATGGCTTTGAGGGGGTGACCTTTTCTATCATCGTACTTTACTCACTTTCCCCTTCTGCATGAAAAAAAAAAAAAAAAAAAAAAAAAAGAATAATTGGGAGAGATTTCAGCACATGAGGAAAATGACTTTGTGATGATGGAAAACAGAGGATCTTTATGCAAGGAGCTCAGTAGATACTCCTGGGCTGAATGCAGCCCTCCTGTCATAGAATCATAGAATGGCCTGGGTTGAAAAGGACCACAACGCTCATCAGTTCCAACCCCCTGCTATGTGCAGGGTCGCCAACCAGCAGACCAGGCTGCCCAGAGCCACATCCAGCCTGGCCTTGAATGCCTGCAGGGATGGGGCATCCACAGCCTCCTTGGGCAACCTGTTCAGTGCATCACCACCCTCTGGGGGAAAAACTTCCTCCTCATATCCAACCTATACCTCCCCTGTCTCAGTTTAAAACCATTCCCCTTCGTCCTATCACTATCCGCCCTTGTAAACAGCCTGTGACAAACTAGCTTTGCTAATGCACTGGGTGCTGCCCAGAGGTCACTTGGAGGCACACATGTGCTGGTGGCACGTTGGGCCCACGACCACATTCCTTACCATGAAGCTACAGCTGAAGCCTCACCAGCATTGCTGCCTGAGCTCAGTCTCCCACCCACGAGACAGATTTGGGGAGTTCTGAGTGTTCGGAGGAGTGTTTGGCACTGAGATGTGGTTACAGAGCATCCGCTAGAAAAAGAGCCTCAGCCGTGAGGGATGCCCTGATTTGGGAGCAGACAAGATGCCCCAGGCTGATGGAAGAGTGAAACTGCAAAGGTAACGTGCTTATACCATGGGGGAAACGTCACTGCTGCTTCTGGAGCGTCCCTGCAGAGCTGGAGCCGGGAGCCTCAGTGCCTCACCGCTGAAAGGAGCCATTCGAGCACACTGAAGGCTGGAGGTAAGATTAAAGGAGGAGGAATGAAAACTGCTGATAGAGTGTGCAGCGCACTAAAAAGTGAGCTAAGAATAAAGAGCTAAGGAGCACCAAGATGTTGTCACAGTTCTACTCTAATAACTTAAGTAGCTGCCGTTAGACAGCAGTCCCACAGCGCTGTAATTTAATCCAGGAGTGAGGGATGCCAGGCCTGCAGGCGGTGCCATGCCGGCACATGGGGCACTGCCACCCACATACAGCCCTCTGCCCCGTGGGGACAGAGCACAGAGGTGGGATTTTGGTGTTTTAAGCACCTGATGCCGCTCGGTCACCTCCTGCTTTGTATTCACGCTGCTGATTTAAAAGGCTCGGGCACTGTCACGCTTTCTTTTTTTCTGTAGAGCACAATGAGGGTGTGAAAAATAGATGACCTTTTTACGTTTATCAGTGGGTCGGTGGTGCTCCCCGCAGCAGGAGGAGAGTGGCACTGTTCATTTGTAAACCATTCCACTGCGTGGCCCTTCACTGGATCCGAAGGTGGAAGTTTTGGAAGAGCACATGGCAGCCACGCACCGCCCCATGGAGAGATGCTCTGAGAACCACAGTATGGACAGTGTGGGACTTCTTAACCAGGAACGCTTCCACCTCTATGCAAAAAAAAAGCACTCACCCTGCAGTGAAAGCAAATCCGCCAATGGTTTTTAACAGAGCGCTGCTGGGTTTATGACGTGGTGCCATGTTGGGTGAAGTCACCGGGGCTCAGGCCCAGCTTTCGCCGTGTTCCTGTTGGTTGCAGAGGCTGCAGGAGCCCTTTTTCCCTTTCCACTTGAGAAGACTTTTGAAGAAGTGCTTGTGGTTTTCCAAGCATCGCTGTAGGAATGGAACCCATTGGAAGAGCACCCAAAGTTCTCCAGCCCACACCCTGAACTCTGTGCTCCCTGGGACATGGGAGGACAGCCCTGGCACTGCATACAGCTGCATACAGATGCTGAGGGCTGGGCAGCACCAACGCCTGCCCGACCTCCACAGGTGAATGTCTGCACAAATTAAACCCAACCAGAAAGTAGCTGCCGGCAGAACAAACCCAAAAGGGAATGTTATCTGTATGTACAACCAAGGTCAGCATTGATGGGCTTATTTTTAATACATGTAGCTCCATTCCTGAACTGCCCTTCACCACAGGAATCCACCTGACTTGGAAACAGTTTTTTTTTTTTTTTCCTAAACACCTTCACATCTTGTAACCACACATCGCTTACAGCGGTGCTGCATCACTAGAAAGCATCTGTGTGAGCAGGGCTCCGAGTCTCACTGCAGCTGTCCCTCCTCGAAACGAACCAATGCTGCACGAGTCCTTGCGCTGAGCTGGAGGAAGGAGGGGAGAAAAGCAGAAATAAACAGAGCAGAATTGCTCCCGGCCAGTGGGATCCCCATGGCTGCGGTGCGGTTCCAGCACGCGCGTTCCGAAACCAAACATTCACGCAGCCGCAAAGTTTTTTGAAACCCCGTCTCTCTTAACGCGGCACTGCGCGGGCACCGCTTCCTCCGCGCGGGCCGGGCCGGCTGCCTTACCGCCGTCGAAGCCGCGGTGACGGTGGACCCGCAGCTCCGGCACTTCCCCCTCCCACGTCGCGCACGGCGGGCACCGGAGGAGAAAACTGTTGCGTTCCCAAAGCGCTGCGCCGTGAGAACCGCGCACCGCCGGGCAGCGCCGGGCTCCGTTGCGCGGTGGCGCAGCTCCCAGCGGCCGGGCGAGGCCGGGAGGGGTCGGGAGGGGCCGGGGCGAGGCCGCCGTTTCCGCCCCCGCGGGTCCCCCGCGCCCCCCGCCCGCCTCCCGCCCGCGCAGCGCGGGGGGGGCGCTTGCGCACTGCTGCGCTCCGCGCAGCTCCGTGCCCCAGCGAGGCTCGGCCGTAAGTGTGGTGGTAAAGCGCGCAGAGCGCACGCACTCCTCCGCCGTTCCCCTCCTCAATAAACAGTGCCCTCCGCGCGGGTCGGGGCTTTCCCTGGGAAAAGCTCTCCCCGGTCCCATTGGCCGCCAAAGGTAAGCGCGGGGCTCGCTCCCGCTGCGCTCCGGGGTGCGCACCTTTTGCGCGCTGCGAGGGGACGGAGAGCGGCGGGCGGGGGTCAGCGGCGGGGACCCGCTTACCTGGGATGGGCTACGCGTGGAGACCGCGGGGGGTGCGCGCCCGCACGCGTCCCGCCTCGCCGCGCCTCGCTCCCGTCCTGCGCGCAGGTTGCGCGGTGCTGCGCGGGTCTCGGCCGCGTCTCCGGGGTTTTTTTTCCCCTCCCCTCCGCACAAAAGCGGAGCCGGGCGCCGCCGGAGCCGCCGGCCGAGGTGCCCGGGCTGCAAACGGAGGAAGCAATTAAAACTCCTCCTTTCGGATTAACAACCAAAAATTGATCGATCTGTCAGGAATACCGCTGATTTATGAAAGGTGCTTATTCCTTGGGATGGAGAATTTTATGTTCTCTAGGTGAAACGGAGTTCACTCAGCTCCAGAGTAGATTGATGTTTTAATAAAAATAAATAAAGGGAAAAAGCGAGCCCGGTCTGTGGGGACATCAACTCTCAAATCGCGGAGTTAGACTAACAAATCAAACCGCATTATCTTTACATTTCATATCTTTTCATCTAACGCCTTAAAAACTCGCGGGCAGCGCCGCAGCCCTTTATTATCTGTAAAGTTTTTTAATCTGACGCTCCGAAGTTCAAACAGCAATCATCAGTGCGTGCGGAGAGCGAGGCGGCTCGCAGGCTCGGAGCAGACTGTCCTGTAGATGGCACACGGTCCCCACGCTACAGCCGCTCGGAGCGGAGATGCGCGGGGGAAGCTCCGCTCCAGCACTTGTTGTCGGCCCAAAGCGGGCGCGGCGCTGCGCGGGGCGCTCGGGAGTGCTCGGGGCGGTGCGGCCCGGGGGGAGCGGCAGCGCTGTCCGGGGGGGTCCGGCGAGGCGGTGCGGGGTGCGGGGCCGACCCGCGCAGTGGGGCCGGGCGGCAGCCGGGCGCCCGACGCGTTTGTCTTTGCAATGTAAATTTCAGCGGGACAAATTGCTTATTAATAGTCTAGAAGAGAAGGCAGTTTCTTTCTTTCTTCTTTTCTTCCTCTGTTTTTATTTCTGCATGGCCCCCAGCTATGCTCTGGGCAGCCTCACCGCCCAGCAGTTTTCTCCGTTTCAGTATCCTAAAGAAAATGCAAATCGCCACGCTGTGGCCTTTTGAAAAAGTTAAATTAGCAACAGCGTTAAGTGACTCCATTAGCATGGAAAACATACGAACGTTTAATGCGGGAACGGCCCTTCTCCCTCAGTCCCGCTCGCTGCTCTCCGCGCACCGCGCAGCGCTCCGCCCGGGCCGGGGCTGGGCTGAAAGATCCGCGCAGCGCTGTCCGAGCCCGGGGAGCTCCCGGAGCGGGGCGGCCCCCGCAGACCTTTAGGATTGAGGGGGGCCACGGAGGCTCGCGAGAGTCGTGCGGGGCGGCGGTGGGCTCGGGGGCATCCTCCCTCTCTGCCCCCCGCGGGTAGCGGCTGCCCGGTGCCCGGAGCTCGGTGCCCGCCTCGCCCCGCCGGGGCAGCGCTACAGCCCAAAGCTCCGCTCGGCAGCGGGCACAGCCCGAGGGGACGCGGCCCGCAGAGCGCCGGTCCCGCTGCGCGTTGGCATCTGCCGCTCCGAATCCCTTCAGGGCAGAGCGCCGGGGAGAGCGAGCCTTGACCAGGAAAGAGTTAAGGTTTATATTATTCAGCTGAGGTCTTGTTAGGATGTAATCTGCATTTTCTAACTACTGCGTAATAAAAAGTGAGAAGTTTTGAGACACCTTTCTTGATTATACCTTTGGCGATACTTTAGGTTTTACATTTAATTTGCATTTTGTTCTTAGTGAATATTGAAGTCTTGAGTGGAGGATTGAATTTTATTAGGACATCTGGACTGACAATATCAAATCAGACACCAACGTCCCAAAGCATGCTAAAATTTCAGAGTTAATTAGAACGAAGTGTGTTTAATTAAAGCCAATTATAATATCTGAAATTATCTGATCGATCCTTGTTTGTTCAGTCGCACTCCCCTCATATTGTTCTCGCGGCGCGGGAGGAGCCGTCCGGCCGCAGCCCCCCGCGCTTCGCACCGCACCGCACCGCACCGCACCGTGGGGGCGGCCCCGGCGTTGGGAGCGGGCCGCAGCCAGGCGGTGCCCGCAGAGGAGCAGCTCCGTGCGGCGCCCGCCGTGCGGGCACGGGGCAACTTTCAGCCTTGTTCTGTTGAGAACTAATTCCTCCTTTAACAATATCCGGGGCGCGGGGGGTGAAAGCGCTCCTGGAGGAGCGCAGAGCCGAGCGGTACCTTCAACAGAACGGCTTCACACCGCCGAGAGGGCTCCACGCCGCTCCCCCCGCCGCGCAGCCCGGCCAAGGGGCGCGCAAAGAGAGCGCAGGGCCGCGGGAAGGGCGCGGGGTAGGCGTAGAGCTACTTGGGCAGAGCTGCCCGAAAGGACCCGGGAGGGGCAGACGTACCGTCCCCCGCGAGCCCTGCGCCGCGCCCGCGCAGCCCGAGGCCTGCGCCGAGCCCAGGGGCTCCGCAGTGCCCGACTTCTGCCCCGCGGGGCGCGCAGCGGGACAGAGGGCTGCCCGCACCCGTCGGATGGCCCCGCTCGGGGCGCGGATGTGCGCGCCCACGCCGGGAACTCGGCTCCCCCTCGGCCCTTCTCCGGGCGCGGGGTGAACGGGAATTGGAATTTCAGCCAAGTTCCGAAGTTGGCCCGAACCGGGAGACGGAGGCGTAGAAGCGGGCGGAGGGGAGGCCGAGCGGAGGTGCGATCCCAGCCCTGCGCGCCCGGTGCGCGGCCCCGGGCGCCGGGTGCAGGTTGCGCGGCGCCGCGCGGAGCGGCCGCCGGGGACCCCGCCGTCGTTGCCTCCTCCGCAGCGCGTTCCCCT